>NC_048906.1:3792245-3846139 GCF_011077185.1 Oxyura jamaicensis
GGGGGGGGGAGGGTTGTGAGGGGTCCGTGGAGCCCTGGGGGGTTGTGTGAGGAGAGGAGCGCTGAGGCGCGTTGGGGTGCTGCCGGGGTGGCGATGGGGTGCTGGAGGTGTGTGTGGGGGGGGGGGGGGGGTCATGGTGTGTGCCCCCCCCCCCCCCGGGGTTTGCTGCTAAAACGGCTCCGAGTATGTTTTGTAGCGGGGGGTTGGGGCGTGGGGGTTTGTCTGCGGGGGGGCCCCCCCCCCCCCCAGCCCTGCCATGGGTGTGCGTGAGGGGACGGGGGGGCTGTGTCCCTTTGTGGGGACGGGGGGCGGCTCCCTTCAGCACCCCTTGTGGGGACGAGGGGGGGAAACGTTCCCCTTGTGGGGACGAGGGGGCGACTCCCCTCAGTACCCCTTGTGGGGTTGGGGGGGTCAGTGTCCTCTTGTGGGGTCGGGGGGCGACTCCCCTCAAAACCCATTGTGGGGACGGGGGGCGGCTCCCCTCAGCACCCCCCTCCTAGGGTCAGCTCCCCCCGGCCGAAGACGGGGGGGGTTCTGCGGGGGAGGGGGGGGGTGGAATTGGGCGGCCCCCCGTCCCGAGGGCCCCCCCCCCCCACCGGGCACCACCCGGGGGGGGGGGAGAAGCCCCCCGTGTGCGGGCAGGGCCGGCACCGCTCGGGCACATGTCCCGGGAGCCGCCCCCGGCCGGCCACGCCCGCAGGCAGAGCCTGGGCTCGGCTCGCTGCTCCCCCCGCCGCCCCCCAGGGCCGAGCCCGGCTCCGTGCCGGTTCCCGGGGCCGGCACCACCGGGAGCTCGGCGGCTGCTGCCTGGAAGCCGCCCCCCGGAGGTGTGCGGGCAGCGCCTGTCGGGGCTGCTTGGGCGTGACGGCTGGGGAGGGGACGAGAAGGAAGGGGGGGGGGGGGGGGCCGCGGGGGGGCGGGGCCCCCCCCGGGGGGGCCCCCCCCGAGGGGGGGGGGGAGTGGCCGCGGGGCTCCCCGGGGCTGGGGAGGGGTCGGGGGAGTGGCCGGCGGCGGCCCCCCGAAAGCTGGCGGCTGGCGAGGCGCGGCGCGCTGCAGCCGTTGCCTTTTATGGTAATAATGCGAGAGGGCGCAGGGACTTCCTTTGTCCCAAATCTGTGCGCTGCCGAAATCTGGAAGGCGCCGCACCCTCTAGCGGGCGCCGGGCGAAGCGGTGCGGCTCCGGCAGGAAGGAAATGGGTGGGGAAGGCCTCGGAGGCATCGCGGAGCCCCGCACGGCTGGCTCTCCCCTCGCCGGCTGCTGCCCCGGGGGCGATTACCCCTGTGGGGTGTAGGGCAGGATGGGGTTTGGTTGCTGGTGTGTGGCCGGCGGTGCTCATGTTCCATCTCTCTTCTTCCACAGCCAGCCATGGATGATGATATTGCTGCGCTCGTTGTTGACAATGGCTCCGGTATGTGCAAGGCCGGTTTCGCCGGGGATGATGCCCCCCGTGCTGTCTTCCCATCCATCGTGGGTCGCCCCAGACATCAGGTACGATGTGGCCGGGGTGCTGCTTACAGACAATGGAGAGGACCTTCAGTGAAATCACTTCAGTGAAATCCTTCCCGCTAAAGGCAGCGAGCTGCAAGAAGCCCTTTTATTTCCTATATGACACGAGGCTTCTGCACTGCAACAGTAACTGGCTGAGCACACAGCCTCCTGTGGAGCCTTCATGCAGCATGTGTTGGAGCTGCTGATTGAATTATTTCCCTGACAGCAGGGACTCAAGAGGAACAGTAATTATAGAGATGTGGCTTTGGAAAATGTTACCTGCTTAGCAGGGTTTGTCGTTCAGTTGAACTTAATGCTTCTTCTTTGTTGTGCAGGGTGTGATGGTTGGCATGGGCCAGAAAGACAGCTATGTTGGTGATGAAGCTCAGAGCAAAAGAGGTATCCTGACCCTGAAGTACCCCATTGAACACGGTATTGTCACCAACTGGGATGACATGGAGAAGATCTGGCACCACACTTTCTACAATGAGCTGAGAGTAGCCCCTGAGGAGCACCCTGTGCTGCTCACAGAGGCTCCCCTGAACCCCAAAGCCAACAGAGAGAAGATGACACAGGTGTGTAGAGCTCTTGAGCTTGGAGCTACAGCAGATGCTGCTGCAGGCCAGCTCTCCTTCCATGTTGCCCTCTCTCTGCCTTCACCACTGTTCTCCCTTTTTGCCATCTTTGCAGGGTTTTCCTTTCCTGACCTGAGTCTCCTCTTTGCTGGACCTTGACAGGTTTTGTTTGTTCTTCTAAGCTGGCTTTCTCTGAGACTGAACTAGCAACTTGTCTAACTGCTGTCTCTGACTAGACACTAATCCATTTACTGGCCTTGAGTGACCGTACTGTAGTTTATCTGGCACTTGTTTTGTTCCTTGCTGTGTCATGTGGATGGGCCGGTGGTGGTGGTGTCCTTGCTCAGGCTCTGACCTGGCAGGTGTGGGTGGAGGCCAGGCAAGATAAGCACCCCTCCTTCCTGGGGGAGCAAAGATGAGTCTCTTATCTGGGGACAAAAGTAAAACCACTTGCATGGACTTGGTTTAGACCTGTAGTGAGAACCTCGCTTTATTCTGTTGGACTCAACCTTTCCTTCTCTCTCCCCTAGATCATGTTTGAGACCTTCAACACCCCAGCCATGTATGTAGCCATCCAGGCTGTGCTGTCCCTGTATGCCTCTGGTCGTACCACTGGTATTGTGATGGACTCTGGTGATGGTGTTACCCACACTGTGCCCATCTACGAAGGCTATGCCCTCCCCCACGCCATCCTCCGTCTGGATCTGGCTGGCCGTGACCTGACGGACTACCTCATGAAGATCCTGACAGAGAGAGGCTACAGCTTCACCACCACAGCCGAGAGAGAAATTGTGCGTGACATCAAGGAGAAGCTGTGCTACGTTGCCCTGGATTTCGAGCAGGAGATGGCCACAGCTGCCTCTAGCTCTTCCCTGGAGAAGAGCTATGAACTCCCTGATGGCCAGGTCATCACCATTGGCAATGAGAGGTTCAGGTGCCCTGAGGCCCTCTTCCAGCCATCTTTCTTGGGTAAGTCCAGCTTGTTTAGGAGACCCTGTGTGCCTTCTGTCTAGGGTGAGCTGGAGACTGGGAGCCTGCTGCCAGAGTACCTTTGTTCCATAGCAAGGTCTTACCCTGTCCCACCACCTAGTCCTTATTCCTCCCAGCCTGGGGCTGTTTGGGGGACTCTGACAGCAGTAGAGCAGGAGGCTGAGCATGTCAGACATGGCTTTGCCTGTAGTGCCTTCCACTTGAAGAGTTTGGATTCTGTCAGTTCCCTGCAGTAGCTGCTTGGGCTTCCATACGTGTTCCCCAGCCCTTGCTGACTTGAGACTGCTTCTTCCTCACAGGTATGGAGTCCTGTGGTATCCATGAAACTACCTTCAACTCCATCATGAAGTGTGACGTGGATATCCGTAAGGACCTGTACGCCAACACAGTGCTGTCCGGTGGTACCACAATGTACCCGGGCATTGCTGACAGGATGCAGAAGGAGATCACAGCCCTGGCACCCAGCACGATGAAAATCAAGGTAAGCTGCAGCCCTGTGGGAGCCTCTCGGCACACCTCCTGCTGCTGAAATGCAAACGAGTGGGTGGAGGGCCCTGAGCTGAACTCCTACCAGAGGAGCTGGGAACCACGCTTGGAGTGGCGCAGCCTTACGGCCCTGCTGAGTGCAGGGTGGCACCCACTCAGCCCCGGGAATAATGGGGTTGTGGTACTGCGAGTGGGGGTGGGGTGTGTGAGGCTGTGCCCTAAGCCTGCTCGGACCTCGGAGTGCCTTGACAAGGGGGTTAGGTGCACCACAGGGCTGTGCAGGAGCAAAACACACAGCAGCACACTGCATCTGAGCAACTCTTCTCTCCCACAGATCATTGCCCCGCCTGAGCGCAAGTACTCTGTCTGGATTGGAGGCTCCATCCTGGCCTCCCTGTCCACCTTCCAGCAGATGTGGATCAGCAAGCAGGAGTATGATGAATCCGGACCCTCCATTGTCCACCGCAAATGCTTCTAAACCGGACTGTTACCAACACCCACACCCTTGTGACAAAATGAAACCCATAAATGCGTGTAAAACAAGACAAGATTGGCATGGCTTTATTTGTTTTTTTTGGCGCTTGACTCAGGATTAAAAAACTGGAATGGTGAAGGTATCAGCAGCAGTCTTAAAATGAAACATGTTGGAGCGAACGCCCCCAAAGTTCTACAATGCATCTGAGGACTTTGATTGTACATTTGTTTCTTTTTGTAATAGTCATTCCAAATATTGTTATAATGCATTGTTACAGGAAGTTACTCGCCTCTGTGAAGGCAACAGCCCAGCTTGGAAGAGCCGATACCAGTTCCTGGTGTTAGGTTGTAATTGCTTGTCTGTAAATTATGTAATCCAACAAGTGTCTTTTTGTATCTTCCGCCTTAAACAAAACACACTTGATCCTTTGATTTGTTGAGTAAGCGGGCTGTGTTCCCCAGTGATAGATGTGAATGAAGGCTTTACAGTCCCCCCTGCCTAGGAGCAGTGCCAGTATGCAGGGGAGAGAGGGGCTACCTGTACACTGACTTAAGACCAGTTCAAATAAAAGTGCACACAATAGAGGCTCGACTGGTGTTGGTGGTTCTTTCTTCATGCTGTGACACTCCCTGACGGTTGGTACCAGCTCTGATCTCAGTGTGCCAGGCTGCGTGGCTTGGCTGTCCCAGCGGGGTGGGTGCTGCTGTGCGAGCCAGGTGGCTGCTGGTGATACAGGGAGCCCGGCTTGCCATGTGCTGCTGGAGGTCCCCAGCTACTGGGGGCGTGCTGCTGGCTGAGGGGGGGGCAGGGCACTTGTGCTCCTGGAAGGAGCTGGGTTTGGTGGGCATCCAGCTTCAAAAAGCTGCCTGTGGTGGTCTTCCCTCACCCTGCAGCGTGCTGCTGGGGAGCAGCTGGCTTCTCCCTGGGGTGGGACTGCTTTGGCTGTCCCCTCCTGTCCCTGCACCAGCTGTGTGGCCTCTTCTGCTCCACTTCTGGGTGTCTCCTGCCAAGCAGCTCGCTCTGCTTTTGCTTCACCCTGCTCGCGTCCCAGGAGCGAGGGAGGTCTGAGCCGAGGCTGAGACTCATGCTCTGGCAGGCTGCCTGCTGGGTGGAGGCAGGAGAAAGCCTGTGAAGTGGATGAAATGGACTTGAGAGCAGGGCCATGGGGCTCTTACACATCGCTGCAGGGGTGGAGCTGGGAAAGGGTGCAGCGAAGGAGCTCTCACTTGTGCGGTGACACCTACGGCTGCGGTGCTGGGGCCCAGGGAGAGCGGAGCTGTGACGCTTTGTGTTCCTAACCCAGGCGGACCAGAGCTCGGAGCCTGGCTCGCAGGCACGCTGGATTCCCGAGGCTCCTCCAGCCTGCCTGGCTTTGAAGAGCTAATGGCTGCGATTGTGTCACGCTCGCAGCAGATGAAAGGCAGGGAACAGGCTCCATGGGCTCTTTAATCCTCTGCCTGGCCTGATCCTGCTCCGGCGTCACGCTGCGCTCAGGGTGGACCTGCTGGTTTCTGCCCTTTGTCTCCCCAGCCTCAATACCGGCCGCCCTGGGTGCAGGGCTGTAGGTGCAGACACTGGGCCGGGCAGACGAGGTACTGGAAGCACCAGTTTGCGATGGGGGAGGTGTAACTGGTTGGAGCGGGGCCCTAACTGGGCTCATAACCCAGGGTCCTGGGGAAACGGGGCAAGAAGGAGGCGATGGCAGCCCCTGGGGAGGGAGCGGGTGGTGGGAGCAGGGCAGGAAAAAGGCCAGGAGGCGAGAAGGGATGATGAGAGGGAAATGGGGCGCCAGCCCGTGAGTCTGCTCTCCTGCCTTCGGTCCTCCTGAAGCAGCCTCTGATCACTGCGGAAAAATGTGTTGAGACACAAAGAACTGGAGAGGCGGCGGTGGCGGAGAGGAGCAGCGAAACGCCTGGGGCCGAGAGGAGCGGGTGCAGAGAGAGGGACAGCGATGGGCAGGGGAGCAGAGCTGATTTTGCACGCTCCAAAGGGCAGAAAGTGAGATTTTCTCTTGGTTAACACTTCGTGGGTTTTTCTTTTTTCCTTTCTCCCAGTTCTCTCGCTGCTCCCGGCGATCAGCCCCCCCGGTAAAACGAGGCCGGGCGTTTTGCAGCATTTCTCGGACGCGAGGCCATGGTGTGCGCAGCTCCTCCGCAGGCCGCTCCAGCACGGCTGGGTTTATGCCTCCTTTGGGCCATTACATGCTGGAGAAAAGAATGCAGAGCCGGGCAGGGAAGCCTGCGAGCATTACTCACTGCTCCCGACTCCGGCGAGCAGGGGGGAGCCGGGTGGTTTCCTCTGAGGAACACCAGGCGCTGGAGAAGGGGGGATTTTAATAATTTTTTTTAGCTGCAGCTTCTCCGTCATTGTGTTTCGGAGGGCTCGGTTCACCCCTTGCCATTTTACAGGAGTGGGGAAATGCCGAGGGACCGGTCACAGGAAGGGCGGCAGAGGAGTTTATTTAGCCGTGTCCTGGCCCTTGAGGCCACCAACAACAGGCGAGGCTTAGAGGAGATGTGCAGGGAATGAGCAGTCAGGCTGCCGCCTCCTCCTCCTCTCCAGCACCCAAGGGAGCCAGGGCTTGTGCGGGCACCAGGAGGTTTGAACAGACCACCAGGCCAGGCTGAGCTCCCCATCTCCAGCTCGGCAGCCGTGATGTACCAGGATTTCTCCAGCAGCCCAGACAGCGGGGCTCGGCCGAGGATGGTTGCAAGCCACCCAGCCCTTTCTCACTTCCCTTTAGCTGCCCAGGGGGGAGCTGGCTCAGCTAAAGAGAGCTGAGCAAACGTGTTTTACACCCTTTCTTCCCTTAGAGCTCCTAACTTTCGCTCAGGCTGGAGACAGTCGCTGGCACTTCACCTGCAATTAGCTGGTGACCTGGAAAGTCACCTCCCCGAGCCGCTTACGGAATCAAGCCACCACCAGGAATTAGTGATGTCCTTGGCAAAGGGGACGGCTGCAGCTCTCGGGATTTAGCCCTGAAGGGCCTCCTTGTGTGGTTGTCTCGGAGTCTTGTCGGGCAGCGCTGGCCAGAAATGCCCCCCCCAGTCAGGGGGGCCCCATCCTCTCATTAGAGAACATGCGCTGCAGCACACTGGCTGCATGCAAATGTCCCAGGAAGTCCCACGGCATTCAAACACAACTCGTCTCCTCCTGGAAGTCCCCTCTGAGGGCACAAAGCCTCAGCTTCATTAAAAAAACGGGCTTTCCGAGGTGTCAGCTCATGGATGGGACTGTGGCCGGAGGAGGAGGAGTTGTCCTGCTCTTTGAAGTTGGTCTTTGCAGAGGGATTGCTGACCTGGAGCCTGCCCTGACTTGCATTATACCCATCTGTAATCTACTTTAGCAGGCCTTACCGCATTAAATCGTATCAGGCACTGAAAACCACTTACAGCAGGGGAGACAGCCGTTCACCCAAGCACACCAAGTGCTCTGGCCACTGGGCTTTCGTCATGCTGACAAAAAAAATGAGCTGTCCAGACTGTATCAGTGTTAAGAACCGGGGGAGAGAAATGACCCAAGAGTTTCCCAGGGAAAAAAAAATAAAAATAAAAAAAATCACCAGGTCAGTCCGGCCATGAACAGATAAGAGATACTGTACAGGACACAGTATCTTGATATTAGCACTAGATTTGTTTGTTTGCCCTCTTGGACCGGGACAGCATGGTGTGTGCTTGCCTTCTTTGGGCTAAGAAAACTGCATTAGTCATAGATGATCAAAGTCTGCTCTGAGACAGCCCAGCAGTGAAATGAACCTGTCTTCATGGGAGGTTCCCATGTGCTGGGAAGAGCATTCCCGAACCAAGGCACAGCAGGGAAGGTTTCTCCTCTCACCTGCTGGCCACCACCATCAAGAGAGATGCCAGAGCTCAGTGTAGCTGTTTGCTTCCTTCCTCCTTTACGGCCCATCTGATGTCCTGCTGCTGCCTTGCGTTCAGCCTGGTGTCTTATCTACACCGCCACATTGTTCAGTGCTTGGTGGGTCATCAGTCGGGGCGCAGCTCCTCTTACAGCTGCTGGGAGCCTGGGGAGGTTCTTCAACCTATCTCAGATCCCATTCGGGGCTGGCTGTCTGGTCCACATACGCCCCAGGACTGGAGGGAACCCATGGCTAGTCCTAACGCAGGCTGCTCCGGTCGGTCTGGCTCTCCGGGCAGGGCTTTTGCTCTGCTTACGGGCCCTGCTCTTGATCTTATTTACATTTGCACTGGAAATGCAGGTCTTTCTCCACCCTGGTCGCTGCTTTCCCCGATGACTGCAAATACGGTAGGCTGGTATTCAGCCCAGATGTCAAACGAGTCAGTCCTGACTGCAGGGCCTCTGGATTTAATTTGGCATTACCTTCTATTTAACTGAAACACATGACAAACAAAGCAGGTACCGATTCTCTTACTGAGGCTCTCCCTCATCTAAGGGCTAAGAGGGGGTTTCCTCTCCAAGTCCAGACCCTGCTCACAGGCCTGGAAGCAAAACAGGTAATCGAGACCTGAGGCACTTGATATTTCTAAGCCAAAACGCCAATCCACCACTAATCTCACTCGTGGCCATAAATGGCAACAATCAACCAGGAAGAAAGCAGCAACCTATTCATCTTCCTTTGTGGGTCATCTCTAAAACGCATTTTCTATGAACAAAATTCCCCAAGCACACACGTAACTGGAAATTCCGGCGCTCTGGTCCTGTCTGTACTTGAGATTTGGGAAGAGGAGCTCGCAGCAGGAGTGCTGAGCCAGCCGGGCCCGGTGGACGGTGCAATGGGTGCGCTCGCAGCACCTCGGGGTGACTTCTGCACGGCCCCCTGCGTGGAATTTGCCTCACGCCTGCTGCCGGGGGGGGAGATTCGGCCTCGTCAGAGCCCAGGTTACGTTCGTTGCATAAATGACCGGTGAAGCTGAAGCCAGCTGGTTTATATAAGGGTTTCGTAGCGAGGGTGGATGCTTTGGAGGGAGGGGGTAGTGCTGATGGCCCCCCTTGTTAGGATCAAGTACTTTGGTGCTTGTGGTGTCACCACAAGCTGCTCCCAGCCTACAAAACCACTACGGACAGGGACAGGAGCATCTGCCTGCGCTGAACAGCAGGGCACAAATCCAGCAAATGCCCTGGAGGCTGCAAAATACCCCATTGGAGAGGCTGGCCAAGCCCTTTGTGCCCCGTACGCTGCTGCCGGCTGAGTCACGGCTCGGCACAGGGCGGATTTTCACCCTGGGAGCCGACACAAGGTTTCGTGGGGCGCGGGCCTGGCGTGAGTCAGCCGCTGAGGCGGCGGAGGAGACCGAGAGGAGGCTGGGAAGCTGCCCTGCTCGCTCAGCTCCCGACACCTCAGAACCACCAGACTCAGGCAGAAGCGAAGAAACCCGCTGCGAGCAGCGGGACCGTGCTTAATGTAACCTCAGGGCCGAAGCCCCGCAAGCCCGGGCACCGAGCTCGGCACCCTCGGTGAGGGAGGCAGCGCCCAGCCGCCACCCCCAACATGGCGGCGCCGCGCTCAAGATGGCGGCGGGCGGCGGTCGCCCCCTCCCCGCGCTCCCGCCTCAAGATGGCGGCGCGGGGCGGCGGAGGAGTGGCGAGCCGCGGAAGCCGGGTCATGGCAGCGCCGGAAGAACCGTGCGGAGGCGGCCGGGCCGGCGGGGAGCCAGGCCGGGAGGCGGCGGGTTTGAGCGGTGCCCGGTGCGGCGGGGCCGCCGCCATGTTCCGCTGTGGAGAGGTGAGGTGTGGAAGGGCTGTTCCCCGTCCTCCGTCCCTCCGAGCGCCGGTTATACCGCGGCCGGCCCCGGGATGGGGGAAGCCGGGCTCCCCTCAGGGGTTGGGGGTGAGGTGAGCAGGGATGGAGCCGGCCCCCGTGGCGAGGGGGCTCCCCGCGGGGCCGGGCTGAGCACCCGGTCCTGAGGGGTCGTCCTCCCGTAGGGATGCTCTGTGGGATTTTCTGGGTGCTGCGACGTGGCACCGGAGCACCCCCTTCCCCTTCAGGGGCTGGCATTGCGTTAATTTCCCCTCGAGCTCCATTAAAAGCAGGGTTTAAGTCCGGAACCACCAGCTCGGTGCGATGGGGTGGGCTGGGGGCCAGGCAGGGGCCTCGTGGGTGGTGATGAAGCGTGGGGTGAGGGAGCAAAAGGGGTGCTCGAGGGGAGCACAGCCTTGATGGAGGTCTGGTGCGGTCACGGCCTGGTGTGGTGCAGAAGAGAGAGGGGCAGTCTGATGCTGGGCTGCAGCTTTATTATTTTTTGACATATATGAGCAGTTACATAACTCGTAAGGCTATTGGAATGGACTGCACTTAGGGGAAAGATGTGGAAGGGGATTGCTGGGTTATATCCTGAAAGGATCAGGGAATGACGCTTTTCCAATTGCAAGGTCAGTGGCAGGGGAGGAATGAAGGCAAATGCTTTATTTCTTAAGCAGCAGAAGAGTGACTGAAGATACTGTGGCTTTGCGTGAAGTTTTGCACTACCTCAGTATTGTCTTTTAAGGTAGAGTTTTGGGTTTCTCAAGGCAGGTGGGAGTATTTAATGATTCAAGTGGTTCTGTTTTATCTCACCTTATAAATCCCGTTTATTAATCCCTTTAAGACACAGGGTATCTGTTTTCTCACAAGCTTTGCTGAAGTCTGTGAACTGGTAGCCTTTCTTTTTTTTTTTTTCTTTTTCTTTTTTTTTTTTTTTTTTCTATTTCAGGAGCTTCTAAGTGGGGAGAGCGAGGAGGAAAGTAATGGTGTCAACCTGATGGAGTTCTCGGATGAGATCCTTTTGCACATCCTAAGCTACGTCCCTTGCACAGACCTTGTCCTGAATGTCAGGAAAACCTGCAGGAAACTCGCAACGCTTTGCCTTGACAAGAGTCTAACCCATACAGTTCGACTTCAGAAAGACTACAAGGTGGGGAGAGTAGCTTGCTTCTTCTGTTAGCTGTGAAGACAAATCTGACTTCCGAAAAAATGCCAAGAAATAGAACATTTCAGTGTGTCTGCATAAATGTCGTGCTCTTGAACTCTGAAACAACAAATAAACAATAAACTGTTTTATAAAAGCATTTGTTTTGCAGAATGCTTTGTTAGGACAGCTCTGTGCTCCCTTAGTTAGTTTTCACTGATGGTATTTTATATATCTTTGTTTCTGGAGGCCAAAATGAAAGTAAACTTGACTTGCCATTTTTGGCTGCTTTTGACTGTGGTTGTATGAAGATACCATTTTCCCAAAATATACTTTCCATGCTGTTGTGCAAAGAAATCTATGTGAGCAGAAAAACTTGTGCATGTTGCTGTCAGGCACGCAGTCAGCTAAGCCAGAAAACGTATATGAATTGTAGCAAAAATAAAGCGTAGGAATGAAGGGCGATACGCGTTATGAGGACCGTGTCGCCAAGTGTAAGCTTCTCCATTTCCAAAAGAAGAAAGCGGATGAAGGAGAATGAAAGCGTTCTTTTAATTTGAGTTTCTGTAGATAGATAATTCTGCTGAAATAGTTTTGCTGTTAGAAAATGGAGATCGTCCTCCATTCCGCTCTCAGCTGCTGAGCAGATTTTGGCCTTGCAGTCAGTA
Source organism: Oxyura jamaicensis (assembly GCF_011077185.1). Classification (NCBI taxonomy): domain Eukaryota; kingdom Metazoa; phylum Chordata; class Aves; order Anseriformes; family Anatidae; genus Oxyura; species Oxyura jamaicensis. Next base: position 3,803,795 of record NC_048906.1, read on the forward strand.
ATGCAGAACTGCACAGACTGAGAAGCTAAAGGAAGGGTAATCCAAAGAGGCCAAAGCATGGCAGATTAAGCGGTGCTTTAATGGTTCTCAGGCTGTGCTAGTGTTCCAAGGCCCTTGGATGAACCACATAATCTAAGTGCTAGCCAGTGTTATCCCCATCTTCAGATGGGAAACTGAGTCAGAACGCACTTGCCATATATCTCATTGAATCTGGTTTTGTTTGAGCACAGGTAAACAAAGACAAAGTGAAGCAACTGATGAGGGATATCGGAAAAGAGATTTATCAGCTGAACATGGCTGGGTGCTATTGGCTGCCCAGCTCCACTATTGATCATGTAATACGATGCAAGAACCTGGTAAAACTGAACTTGTCTGGGTGCCACATCACTTCTCTCCGCCTCTCAAAGATGCTGTCCGCGCTCCAGCACCTGCGCTCCCTGGCGATAGATGTAAACCCGGGTTTCGATGCCAGTCAGCTAAGCAGTGAGTGTAAAGCCACTCTTAGCCGTGTCTCGGAATTGAAGCAAACCCTTTACACTCCGTCATACGGTGTCGTTCCGTGCTGCACTAGCCTTGAGAAACTGCTGCTTTACTTTGAGATCCTTGATCGCTCGCGAGAAGGTTTTATGCTCTCGGGGCAGCTGATGGTAGGTGAGAGCAATGTGCCCCATTACCAGAACCTTCGCGTCTTCTATGCCAGGCTGGCTCCTGGCTACGTTAATCAGGAGGTGGTGAGGCTGTACTTGGCGGTGCTAAGTGATCGGACACCTGAGAACCTGCACGCCTTCCTTATTTCTGCCCCTGGTAGTTTCGCTGAGACAGGAGCCACTAAAAACCTCCTGGACTCCATGGCTCGAAATGTACGCCTGGATGCTTTACAATTGCCCAAAGCCTGGATTAACGGCTCTGGGCTCCTGCAACACTTGAAGTTCAACAACCCTTTCTACTTCAGCTTTAGCCGATGCACCTTATCCGGTGGTCACCTGATCCAGAGAGTTATTAACGGTGGGAAGGATCTGAAAAGCTTGACCAGCCTGAACCTCAGTGGCTGTGTTCACTGTCTGGCTCCAGAGTCCTTGTTCCGAAAAGCAGAAGACGACATTGACAGTAGCATTCTGGAAAGCCTGGTAGTGTCTTGCTGCAACCTGAGACACCTCAACCTCTCCGCAGCTCACCACCACAGCTCAGAAAGCATAGGGAATCACTTGTGCCAGCTTCTGTCCAGGCTAAAGCACCTACTGTCGCTGGCACTGCCAGTTTGTTCCATCACAGACGTTGCTGCAAACGTGGAAAAGCCTCCCACGCAGTCTAATGCGGTGCCCCAAACGTTTGGAAAGAAAGTCCGGGTGGGGATACAGACGTACCCGAGGAACTTAATGGACCAGGCAAATCCGAAGATAGAGTCCTCGGTGTTCTGGACTCTGATGGGAAGTCTCCGGTTTTTGGAAACCTTGGAAATAATAGGGTCCAGTTTTTCCTCTGCCATGCCCCGCAATGAGCCAGCCATCCGGAACTCGTTGCCTCCTTGCGTCCGGGCACAAAGCGTGGGGGATTCGGAGGTGGCTGCCATTAGCCAGTTGACTTATTTGCAGAGCCTCACGTTAGCTCAACTGCCAAATATCATTACTGGCTCTGGGCTCGTTAGCATCGGACTGCAGTGCCAGCATTTGCGGACTCTCTCGTTGGCCAACCTGGGCATGATGGGGAAGGTGGTCTATATGTCTGCTCTCATGGACATGCTGAAACACTGCAAGTGCTTGAGAGATCTCAGGTGAGGGGCTGCCATTGAACATCTCCGTTCAGGTTGTGGAGCTCCAGAAATGGAGTGTGTGTTGGTGTAAAAACTGCAAGTGTTCCTCTTCCGATCGCCCTCTGTTCAAAACAAAAATGGGTCAAAAGTTGCTGTAACGGCTTGAAAACTGGTTATTTTCTTTGCAGTGCTGAGGAGCACAGGAAGGCATCTCGTGCTGTTCTCGAGGGCTCAGGATATACCTTTTAACCAGTGTTTTAAATGCTTGAAGTCTCTGTGCTGCAACTGCCTTCCTTTCAGATAAGGAAGAGTGGATGCAGCATATTTGGGAGCTAACTGTCAGGGCTAGGTTAAATGTTACATGCCTCTGCTGACTTTTTGACTTTGTGTATGCGTACATTTCTTAAACTTCCAGGATGGAAGAGACTCCTACAATGTCTAGAGCCCCACTGCAATTTTTTTTTTCTCACCTTTGGCTTGTATTTTAAAGCCACCTCTCTCTCTTTTTCTCTCTTTTTTTTTTTTTTTTTAATATTTTTTAATTTTACTTTTTCCCCCCAAACCGGTTTCTTCTGTTGGTGAAACCGGCAGACCTGGGAGGTCTGGTCGTCATCTGTTCACAAAACAGGTCTGAAATGCCCGAGAACAGTAAAAGCAAGGTCATCCTCACGGTGCATGCCTGTGATCACAAAGACAGTTAATTACAGCGTGACTAAAATCACTGCTCGTCAGCTGAGACTGCTGCTTGTGCGCATGGTCCCAAGCCATCACAACGGTGGAGGGGTAGCTAAAACCCCTCTTGTTTTTTCCTTAAAACACCTCTTGTTTTTCCCTTGTCCAGCGCTTCCCGTTTGCAAGAGGCAAGGAGCGTGGGCCTCGTTGCAGGGACAGCAGCTGTCGGAGATGCTGTTGGAGATTCGCTTGCTTAATGGCTCGGGTCACGTGCGTGGACGTTTATTTATCCTTGAGCAGGCGAAATGCCCTTGGAAGAGCCGAGATGCAGGGAGGGAGGCTCGGGCGTGCACTGCTGCTTCTCCCAGCTCAGCCCCGCAGCTCCCAGAGCCTCTGAAATGGAGGCTGCGGCCGCTGAAGATGGGAGGCAGCGCACAGCCTCCGGGAAGGATGAGCAAGGGGAGTCTCCTTGTGACAGCCGGGCACTGCAGCGGGAGCTGTCGTGGTTCCTTGAGCAAAGCCTAAGGTTTTAAATAGGTTTAAAAGGTTCTTAATGTTTAGCGCTTCCTCTTGATAACGCACTTTTCGTTTAACTAATTCTCTGGTGCTTCTGCCCCTTTTCCCCTCCTGCTTTCCAGGCTGACAATTCGTTTCAGAGCTATTCCGAAGCAACATTGTCATCTAGCGAGCGAAAGGCAGTATTGCAAGTGTTTCTAGCTTCAGGGATTAACCTGGAAACCTGCCGTAAGGTTGCAGCGGCTTCTGTGCTTTGTCCTAAACCGACAGCGGGCCAGTAGTGCTGCTGAGAAATTGGAGAAGCTTCCCATTTCCCTGATACTCATTTTGAGCTCTTGCTCCAGGAGCTAGTGGGCTGTTAGGGTCTCTTCAGGCGTTGTAAGCTGACCAGCAGTCTCGGGCCAAGACTCTAAAACAGAATTTATCAGCTAACGGGATTAAGTTGCTGAGATACCCCGCGTACTGCTAAGGCCTGCGTGGAGATTATCCCGGTCAGGCTGGGGCCGACAGCTTGTTCCCACCTGGTGGATTAACCTTGGCAGAGCTCTCGGCCCCGCCGACCCAGTGACTGGGAATTCCACGTGCTCTGAGGTCCCGCAGTAAACCCGCTCGGAGCAGACCTGCTCTCCTGGTGGCCCCGGCCCCGAGCAGCTTTGTGTCCCGCAAACTGGTTGCTGCGAGGGGGGCATTCGGGTATGCTGCTAGCAAAGGCACAGACCCCTCGGTGGGGATAACCAGGACAGAAACATCCAATCTCTGCTCCCTGGGCCGAGTGTTTGAGGTAAAAGTTGCGTCAGTTCTCAGTAAAGTAGCGTCGATTCTTTCCCATCCTCTGACCAGGCAGAGCTGGAGGTGGTCCCTGCTGGCTCAGAGGCACGAGGTCTGTATCACCACGTGCGTGTTGTGAGGTTTTCATGCCTGCTGCTCTCTAGGCAGTAAACTAAAGCTGACCAGGCCAGGGGTTGGTGCGCCGGGGCTGGAAGTCCCTAAATAAGTAGATGTCAGCCCAGCTTTTGCTACTGTTTTTGTTGTAAGACCAGAACTGATCTGCTGCCCAAGTTTCAGACCCACCTTACCCAACGTGCTTTTGAGGAAACCTCTCAGAAGCAGGGTTACTCGCTGGCGTTCTGCGGCGTAGTGCCTTTCTGCGTGAAGGTCCCCCCGACCTTCAGCTCGCGTCGTTCGAGCGTAGCAGCGTGCGGGAGGTCTGAGCTTGCAGCGTCAGGATTTGGTGCCCTACCGCTGGCACCAGCAGGTAGAAGCGTGTGGAACAGGTGGGGGGACGTTGGCTGCTCCATCTGCCAAACCCCTGTAAATGTGCCATCTTCTCTGCTGTCCGAAAGCGTCCCAAGCCTGAATTGCCCGCTGACTTGTTTCTGTTTACTCCCGCAGGCTGGAGCAGCCCTACTTCAGCGCAGGCACCCAGTTCTTCCAGGCACTGAGCCACTGCTCCTCTCTCCAGCGGCTTTGCATCGTCTCCCGGAGCGGGACTCTGCAGTCTGACGCAGTGATGTCATTCATGGCCAGCTGCCTCGAGGTCATCATGTGCCACATGTTTATGGGAGAATCTCTCACCGTCTGCAAAAACCTCCAGCAGTCTATTGTCCGGAGGTGAGTGCGGGAAAGGGGTTGATGTGGGATTTCTGGAGCTGCTCAAGATTTATCTCCCGTTTCCTCGCTTGCCAAGGTTTATATGGCTCGGAGCACTTGTTCTAAGAAGCTAATAGGTACTGTGGAACTGCCTGGCGCGTGAAATAGCCTCTTATTTTAATGAGAGTCAATCGGTGAAATATTTGAAGGTATTGTACGAATTCTTGATTCCGTTCCCACCCGCGTTCCCTGCAGCTCCATCAGCTGAAGTTCTGGATGTACGGCCCCGTCATAAATCAAACGGCACTTCTGTGTAAACAAAACATCTGCCGACATTTTAAGCACCGAGAGGTTTGACCTTGAAGCTTTCCTCCTTTCCCACAAGTGACTAAGATAATTCTTCGTCCTCTAATCACTTGTAAATGTCACTTACTGGTAATCCCCTGGTAGTACAATTCAAAGCCTTTTTAAAGGGTTGTTGTGAAGGGTTTTTCTTTGGTGGGGGGGGGGGGAAGAATTGGTACAAACTGCCTTTGCACGTTTGGCAGTTCTTAAATGCATTTTGCTTGGCCCCTTGCAGTGCTCTGAGGCTCACGTGGTGGGAAACGTTTGTGTGAGCCGTGAACTGCATTTGAAAAGGGAGCTTTTAATTACTCCGGGCATTTTGGAATCTAATAGCGGCAGTCATCTAACAAAATACTTCCCAAGCAACAGACTCGCCATTATTTTTATTTTCTGTAAGGCGTCTTCTCCGCCTTCGATCTGTTTCCTTTCTCACCTACCGTCGCTTTGCCCTGTTTTCTAACAAAAATTTCAGGTCGCATGGTGTTATTGCTGCGTCCTGAGGGGTGCTCCTCCCCCCAGCCTTTCTCCAGCTTCACGCTGACTTATTACTCTTGGCTCGTTTCCGAGGATCGGCTCCAGAAGAGCCTATGACTACATTAGCTACCTCTCGAGCTGCACACGGGATTGCTTGTTCCAGCCTCTAGAAGGCTCCGTGTTCTTTTGGGACAGCGATTGTTGGAAACACCTCTATGAATTCCTTGTCAGGGATTCCTTGGGTTTGTGTTTTCACAGGGCCTCGTATCTGTAAAGTCAGTCCTTGGTCGGTTTTGGTAGTGCTCTGAGGATCCCTAGAAAGAACCAAGAATCCACAGTTTCTGGTTTTATTCTGCCTTCCTCCCTGAGATGCCATTGCAGCACTGGCCAACATTTTAACGTCCGCTTACTGAGCAGAAAAATGCTGTTCTGCAGTCTCTTCCTCCTCTCTCTCTCTCTCTGCTGTGTATGGATTCCCACTACATTCTGTACCTCTTAATAATTGAAACCCTGGGAACTTTCCAAAGAGCAGCTGATGCCTCATGAAAATGTTAAAAACTGCTTTTATATTTAGCAACAGTTCTGGCTGTCAGACTATTTCTCTCCTTTTGTATCTTATTAATAGAGACGTTTGTATGAAAACAGAATTTTTGAAGTTTTTTTTTTCAGAGCAGAGCATCTGCTCCCACTGCAAATCCTGCACCTGAAGTCATAATCCTCCGTGACATTGTAATCGGGGGCTCTGGAAACGATTTTGATGCCACGTAAGATTATGACTTCAGGAGGAGGAGAAGCAGTGGGAGCAGATGCTCTCCTAAGCAACAGAGATCCCATTCTCATGCGACTGTCTCCAGTAATAACACGGAGGGAACAAAATACAGAAAACGATGTGTAAGCAAAGCCTGGGGTCTTCCACGAGCCATCAGCGAGCCTTTAACCACGCCATTTTCCCAGCGATCCCGTTCTCGTCCTTGCGTAAATGTGCCTCCAGATGGGGGTCAGGAATTGACTTTCTCTTGACTGCATTTTATCTGCTGCTCCCAGGGCAAAGAGACGTGCAGTAAAATCCTTGAGCGGGCTGGTTGATGAGGTAAACCCGTGGAAAAGGCTCACACCGCATGGCTTCCTGTAAAAAGGTGCTGCTCGCACGCCTTTAATCCAAACTAGAGATTGGAGGAGCAAGCTTGAAGTTAGATATCCTGTGCCAGAATGAAAGAAGGTGGCTTTTTTTTTTTTTCTTTGGGGGGGAGGGATGTGTGCAGATGCTGTGTGTGCAGAGAAAACATGAGGGATGAATGGGACGGAGGAGGTGAGAGCAGGGAAGGCTTCTCTGCTCCCCTCCCTTGGAGCTGGGGGAATGGGATTGTATTTCGCAGGTCCCACTGCGGGGCAGAGTTCCTGTTGTGGGGCTGCGGAGGTGATCTTGTTTAGGCTGAGAGCAGCCAAGTGGCTGCAGCTTGTGAACAGGAAGATGGGGCTGAAACTGCCCCCGTTCCCCCAATGCCTCAAAAAAGAGAAGAAATGAGAGCAAGGGGTCCCCTGGGGCTGGGCATATGCAGCAGTTTGCTGCAGGTGGTAGGGCTGGGAGGGCTTGAAAACACCATCCAGTGCCATGCAGTTCTTTTCCAGGCGTGGATTCACAGGAGGGTTTGGCTCACAGAAGAGGCTGGGACCGATGTGGGGAGAACAGACCCGTTTCTACCATGGACTTGTGCTGGAAGGTGGCGCGTGCACAGGCTGCGGTGATGGGAGCTCAGGTGTTGAACCTCCCTCTTCACGCTGATGAATAGTCTTGAACAGCTTTTCAAACCCTTCCCTGTGTCCGTAAAATAGGACGGTATTATCTATTTCTGCTCTGCTGGCCTGCAAAGAAAGTTGTTCTCGTGCCTCTTAGCCTTGTGACAGCTCTAAACTAGGCCTTGTGCTCTCCAGCTTTCCTGTGGGCAGTCTTCTGGCCGAAGCTTGCTGCTGTTTCAGAGAGGTTAGTTTTTGTGTTTCAGCCCGTAAAAAGCCTCTGATTCAGTCCTGCCTCTTTTGCAACAGAGTAAGCAGAAGAGAATTCATCTGGAGCCCTCATCAGCAAACAAGAGGCTTGCAAGGGCAAGGTCTCCTCTGAGCCTGGGAGAAGACGCTTTCCCTCTGGGCAGATAAATCATTGCAGTGTTCTTCTTTCTTCTTTTTTCTCCTATGAGGAGGGGAGGGGTAATCTTTATGGTTCAGGGACATCCTCCGTGCACATGAGAAGGGCCCAGTGATTAGAGGGGGACATGTGGCCTGGGTGAGCCGTGTCCACTCCCCTGATCTGCCTCTGATTTCCTCTCACACTCGTCTGGGCTCACAGTTTCTCTGCAAAACATTTCTTTCCCCATCACATGGTGCTCAGCTGCCGCCGTACTTCAGACAGCAGCAGATCTAACAGCAGTCTTTTCCTTTTTGTGCTTGCACCCGAACTTTGCCAGAGTGCTTAGCTAGAAGCACGCGCTGTCTTCGCTTAAATAACTCTCCTGTTAAACCCACTGCCGTGTCACTTCCAGCCCACTAAAACACCACAGTGCCAGGGCCCACGGTTGTAGCTTCAAGTGTAACCCCTTCTTTTTTTTTCCGTGCAAAGAAAATTCCCTGGAACGAGAGCTTTTCACCCTTCTGGGCAGAGCTGCAGTGCGGGGATTCTTTGGGAATGGTCGCAGGGAGCTCCAAGGCGGTCTAACCAGGCGGTAAGAGGAGGGGGCTTGCTTCGAGCGGCTTTCCCCGAGGGTTTTCACGCCGGTATTTTGTGAAGGAGTCAGTAGATGGAGCTGTGACCTACGGAAGGTGTCCCGCTACCCCGTCCTGATGCGATGCATGCTAAATAATCGCGTTTATACGCTTGTATTTCTCTGCCCGAAAAAAAATCTTGCGGGAAAAGGAATTTGGATGGCTTCAGCATTGCGCTGCCACATGGCACGGTCAGCGGGCACCTCCAAGTGTGCACCAGTTGCTCTCCTGGCGAGGCTTGCCAGCAGAAAATCGGCTGGAAGAGGGGATGGGAAATGCTTTGGCAAATGTCCCTTTGGCCTCAAGGACAGATGTTATTTTCCAGTGTGTTCCTTCAGAATCTTTCTGGTTTTAGCTTAAGGGTTTAGATAGCTCTCCTGTCGTCGTAGTGATTTCAAGGACTGTGCGGTACCAGACAATACGAGCCTGTGAGAAGTCCTTGGGAAAACGCCTCGGAAAAGATCGAGAAAGCAGCGGTTAAATTTAAAAGAAAACAACAAAAGCAACCACAAAGCAAAAGGAAGTCTCAGGGAGCGTTAGGGATTCTTCATACATTAGGGAAAAGTGTCGAGGCGTGGAGGTGAGTTGTGACTTGGAGAAGTGAAATCCAAGAGAATTTGGAAGCCGTGGAAGACGGCGTGGTCAGGAAGCGAAAGGCTGGGGTGCAGCTCAAGTGTGCTTTGGGGAGGTGGGTGGGCACCTTGGCTCGCCTGCTCACCTCTCCCAGAGGCAGGGAGGAATCTCCTGGGGTCTGGTAGCTGTTGGGAGAGGGGACAGAGGGTGGGATCCTGGTGCAGCATCCCCCGAGGGCTGGCAGCCCTAGCTCAAGCTCTGTGCCTTTGTTTCCCTCTACCTGTCTGCAGCAAATGGCTCTGCAAAGTCCCTCTGTAACGCCATGCCTCGGGGTCTGGATGACTGAGGGTTAACCAGTGCTGGGAAGCGCAGAGAATTTAAATGTTTTAGGACAATCTGCCTGTTCTGGGGTTCCAAGACATGGAGGAAGAGAAATATTAACTTAGCCCTCCTCCTTCTGCCAGCGTCAGGTGTGAGCAGCGATTAGTTTGACGTGACTTTCACAATAGGACTCCTGCTACTTTCCAGGAATAGCTATTTCAATCTGACTTAATCTTACTATTCAAGCGTTTGTCGCATTTTACGAATTTTTCCCCTGCTTGTTATTTTTTTTAACATGAAACCCTTGGCTGGATCTCTCCTTCTCTTCAGCTGCTGATTCCGGTGCCCCGCGTGGCTGTGACAGCCCTGCCGCTCGCTGAAGGGCTGCAGCACCCTCCTGGGGTTCAGCTGCAGAAACGGGGCTTCCAGGTGGGATGAAACTGAGCATTTGGGAGGTGCTGAGCGAGCCAGTCCCTCTCCTGGCATTTGGCATAGGACTAAACTATTGCGAATTAATTTTTGCTCGCATCAGTGCTGAGTGTGTCCCCCCACGCCTTGTTGCTGTTGCTCTGAAAGCCCCTGCAGTTTCTTTTTCTAGTCGGCCGATTTATTCTCCTTGCTTGGATTCTCAGCCTCAGAAAAGCCCTGCTCGGGCGTTCCTTTTCACTTGTGGATGGGGTGGGAGGGGGCTGCTAGGGCAGTCGGGGAGTGCGAGCTCGTCTTTGAATTCTGCAAAGCCCTCCGGCATCCTGCCGCGGTTGTATCGACGCTGCAAAAAGCTGGTCTTACCACCCGCGGCTTATTTGAGATTTCCAGGCAGGTTTTTGCTTCCCTTCACCACCGTCTCTTCCTTCTGACCTTGACAAAGTCCCTCTCGGTGCGGTGCTGTTCTCCTGGATCCCGGAGCCAGCGCGGTAGCTGCCAATCCCACTCCGCTAGCCTAAGCATGTTGTGGGCTCCGTCCCCGCGTCTGATTGCAGAAGCCTTAATGTATCGCTGGGCTGGCGGAGTGAATCATTAGCATCCCGCTCCAGCTTTCATTGTCTCTTTCATTTCCTGCTCTTAGAAACCCCTGAATCATTCTGTCACGGGCTGAATAACAAACTGCATCCCTGTCAGCTCGCCTTACCCAAGAATTCGTTGGCGGGCTTGGCGAAGGCTGACTGCTCGGGGTGTGGCCCCGACACCTCTGCTGCTGCCAGGGATGTTTCAGGGTGGGTTCGAATACTTTGCAAGCCAGCACAGCTCGTGGGGCCATCCCCAGCCTGGTGTATTTGGGTATCGTCTTTTGGGGGTACTAACATAGCCCCTTCTTAAATGCATTCCTGGGGCTAACCCAGCCTCGCTCCGACTACCAGCTCGTGCGTCTGGGAGGGAGTTCAGTCCCGAAACCCTCCTCGGGGGGAAGGTGGCTTTGTGCACCAAGTGGCTTTCAGGCGGCGCCCTCCTCTCTCTCTTGGCTGGGAAATAAAACTGGAGTAGCACCGCCGTGCTTTCTCCTCGCGCGGGTGTAAAAGGCTGAACGGAAGCATTAACTGCAGCTTTAAAGCATTTCCATAGTAAAATAAATCTAATTGAGCAGTTACTGCAGTTGCTTTTTAATTTGTGGAAGAGATTAGGAAATAACTTTCAGCTTGCTCTGGCAGAGCACTCCCCTAGGACGTGTCCTGGGCGCTCTGGCGTCGCTCCTTGGGTTCTTGTTCCCTCCCTCTCTAATTGTCCGGTCACATTTGACTGATGCGGAGTTCAGCTGGCAAAATAACGCAAGAACCTCAGTCTGGAAGCATTTCTGACAAACCTCAGCTCCCGGGAGAAGTGGCAGAGTGCCGTGGGTGCCTTACGGAGGGAAACCACGGTGCAGGGAGGTAATTCCCCTCGACTCGTGGGGTGAATCTGGCACGTGTCGCTTCTTGTCCGGGACACGATGCGGTGGCAGAGGTGGCAGTGCTGGGTGCCACTGACTTCCAGAGTCCCGTCTGTGCCCCTTCTCGGGTTGGAGGCTGGACTGATGGGGCTCGCGGTGAGTGGAAACGCTCTGTGGGGGAAATACCTCCTTGTGAGGAGCTGGAAGCAACCTGAGGAGTCACAGCTGCTTTCCTAGGGAACTTCACAGGTGCGTTTCTGAGACAAGAAGATGAAGTCTGCACAAACCAATGCTCTTGCAGGGTTGGAAATGGGTCACTGGGGGCATTGGACCCTTCTTGAGAGCACTCTGGAGGCTGGATGGGTGGCAAGGATGCTCCCGGCTGACAGAGGAGGGTGCCTGGGGGAATCCCACCCAGGGCCCCTTTGGTGTGCCTGGAAGCAAAAACCAAAACGCTCCGTTTTATGCCCTTGGCAGTCACCATCAATAAGGAGCGAGCTCCTGCAGTTCCCCGGACCTGAGATCCGGGCACAACCGTCGGAACAAACCCGAAGTGTCCGCCTGGCCTTCCTGAAAAGAAGAGCGAAGTGCCTGGCTGTGCCTTGGGTCACGTCCCTCGGCAGCTGCTCCCGCTTGCCCTGCCGCTTCCTCCCTTCCACCACGCCGTGCTTCGGGGCAGGCGTTTCCAGCCTGGCTCAGGTACGTCGGCTGAAGCTTCCCAGACAGATGCCACACTTGAGCTCCCCGATGCAAGCCCGTCTTCCAGCAAAAACAAACTGTGCGGGTGGAAGAGCTGTGCGCAGGGCAAAACGTGAGTCGGTCTGCGTCCTTTTCTCCTGGGAAGCTCGCTCCTGATGGAAGCAACGCTCCAGCCCGTGTGTGAAGTCTAAGAGGAGGAGGGAGGGGATGTGTGGCTGCAGCAGGGATTCGGTTGCTGCAGTGAGAGCTGTGCAAAGCAGCCTCCAGATCTGCTCGGTCCCCTCTGTGCTTTGTTCCCCCAAATCAAGCTTCTCCCAGTTTCCTTCTTTCCTTCCTTCCTTTTCCTTTCTAGGGCCTCTTTTCCCATGAGCTAATCTCAGTTTGTGGCGTTTAAAAAGCTGGCCCCCATCCACTCCCGCTGCGTCGTATTTCCTCGTTTTATCTGGGGTGAGTTTCTCTTGTTGCCAGTGCTTAATTACCCCGCCTCGCGTGCCCTCGCCACCTTGCCAGCGGTTGTGAAGTGGGACGTGCCGGAGCATCCCAATTGAGCACAGGGCTTTTCTTAGGTTTCTCTGGAAATCTCAAGGGGATTTACATCCTTCGGTTCCGAACGCTGCCTTTTCCCATCCTTAGGAGTAAGAGGTGAGCTTGGGGCTGCCCTTTGGCCGCATCAGCAGGTGGAGTTTGGGGGCTCGTTGGCTCCCTCTCCAAAGAGCCGCGTCTGAGAGCACACACCGGGAGCGTTTGCCAGGAGATAACAGCATTCCGGGGAGGGACTCTTTTGTCTTGCTAAAATCGGGGGAAATCTGATTGAAGTGCGGACCTTGCTCTAGACTTTTTCCCTTTCTTTTTGACTTTGTCCCTGACCTACATATTGCATCCTGCCACGCTGGTTGGAAGTAATTGAGACCGTAGCGGTCGGCTATTTACCAAGATGTTCGCTTGAAAATAACCTTCCTGTGTCCAGTCCACACCTGTTCTGCGATAATTTTGGAGGCAAATAGCAGCGCCGTTAACCCTTTCAGCTACGTGCAACCTGTTCAAGGTCTGACCGTGGTGCGATGTTACACCAGCGCTGATGCTGGGAGGAATGTGTGAAGCAGGCTACGCTTTGATATCTGTTTTTCAGCTCCGTGGATCATTCCAGCCAGCTGCTGCAGCCAGGCCCACGAAGCGTCCGGATCCCAACTGGGATTCTTCAGAGACCTCCTTGTCCAAGTTCCTGCTGGTCTGGTGTTGTGTCTGCTGGACCAGAGGCTATGGCTGGAAAATATGCGTGCGGGGGGGTATTTTCTTTGTATCCTGGTGGTTGTTTCTGATTAAAGGACATGTTTTGAAGGGGCTGCTAGTCAGTTGCCTAGAAAACTTGCTTTCATTTAGTTAATCATGATGAGTTTAGTCTGGAGGTTTTGCAGGAGAGAGCAAGTAAGCGTATCCTTGGCTTTTTTCCCTCAGAAAAAAAGCAGGGTTTCATGCCTGGAACTGCAGTTCTTTTGTCTCCCCAGGTCGACATCCCTCTCCGTCCTTCAGGTTTTCATTTTACAAGCCCCGCGCTTGCAGGGGTAGATTCAGTTTGAAGTCCAGCCAGGTGTGGAATGAGGAAGAACCGTGGAGAAGATTACAGGAGCTATTCTGCAACTCATTAACTCGATCTCTTCCCCTTCTTGTTATCTCCTCCCCGTGCCCGGGGCCTTTCGAACTAGTGCTCTAAGTGCTTCTCACTTAATCTAGCCCACCTGGACAGGTGTACGAAGAAAGGAATTGCCTTCTGGGGACGGACTAAAGGAGCATAGGTTGCGGAGGGAGCCTGCTTTTGGGAACTGCTAATCCCAGTTTAACATTATGACAGCTGCTCGTTAAAATCGGGGTGTTTTTTAACAGGCAGTTAAAGGAGAGGCTTTGCACGCACGTTTAGCTGAGAATAATAGCGAGCCATGTGCATTTGATTCTTTTTTCTTAAATCACGCAAATTGTACATGGAAAGAATTCTCCGGCGTCAACTTGCTGGGGTATGGAATTTACAAGGTTTGCAGTAACGTACAGCTTCCTGTTGAGGGGGAGAGAAAATTACAAAGCTTTCTTTTTTTCCTTTTCTTTTTAAGATCAGGTTCAAACCTCTTCTATAAAGCCGGCCTCTTTGGAAGGTGTACTTACTGCGTTGGGGTTTTTCAGTTGTCTTGGTGGCAGCTCGTCGTGTAAACTTGTCTAGGTTCTTGCTTTTATAGCTGCATGTCAGGGCTGCTTATAAGCTGCGATTTTGTAGACGGTGAGAAGGCAGCATGCAGATCTGACCGGGGAGCGCCTATAGACCAGGAAAGAAGCAGAGGTTTCTGTGCCTTGGGGAGGTTACGGTCAGGAAGGCTGCACCTCATGAAGATCGCTGTTTGTTCCTAGCTGAACTTCAGTAAACCCGGGCTATTAACATGATTTTCTCTGCAGGACTGTGGTGTTGGCTCAGGAACACGAAGAGCTGAGGCAGAGGAGGGACTATCAAAGAGGCATTTGCTGTGTTTTATGTAATTGCACCGCAGACTTCACCAACTGCCTCCCAGATCAGCGATTATTTGCCGCTTGGTTTCTTGTAGTGCTGGGGAAGTAAGAAACTGCTCAGCTCCTACCCAGGCCCCCAGATCCTCCCAAGGAGCGGTGTCCTTTTCTGCCAGCCCTTAGGCGTGAGGCATGAAGGGCACTCTGTGATGCAGAAAGATAGAAAATTGCCCCAGGTAGTTCTGTTGCTGGAAATCCTTACTCCTGCGGCTACTTAGGTTCAGGCAAATTAATTTAACCCACCAGGACTCAGCAGCTGAACTCGGTATGGGAATTCCTATGCAACGTTTTTTGGCAGCTCTCCTCCAAATGATTTGTGCGCGGAAACATCCTTGCTGTCTCCCAGGAAATGCCAGCCTCCTGTAGCCTTTTCTTCAGCCCTCTGTACTGCCAGCGCTTGGGATTTTCCCCTGCGTTTCCCGCAGCCAAATCGCCAGCCATCTCCTCTGCTGGAGGGAAACCTGTCCGTCTCAGTGCTAACGATGAGCTCCAGACACACGTCTGTGTAAGAGAAGCTTGTTTAGCAGCCGTCCCTTCTCTCGAGCCACCACAACTCGTTTCAGCCTCGAGGGACTGATGCTGCCAGTTTGACTCTGCCTCCGTTAGAGTGACACCGAGCTGGCCCTTGTCACACGCTTCAGTGGAAACATCTCGGTGGCACGGTGCTAATAGTCACAAGCGTTTTAATCTTAAGGGTGTAGCCCTTAAGCTACGGCATAACTTCCTTCCCCCCTAGCTTTAAGAGGCTGAACTCTTTTGTTGTCCTACCCCGAGCAATGCAATTTCTCTTCTCCCACGTTCTCTTACCGGGCTGCTGTTACGCAGCGGACTTGCTTAATGGGGTCTTGGGCTTTTTTATATGGCTTTTTATTCATTGTGTAGATGGCGTTAGTTCTTGCTGTCCTCCTCCTCTGCTGCTCCTCTCCCGTGCTGCCATATCAGGCCTCTCGCTTGCGGGGTCTGGGATTCTCAGTGTGCACACCAGATGCAGCGGAGAGGTGTTGGCAAGAAGAGCTGGGAGGGCAGGAGGAGCCTGCAGGTTTTTCTAAGCGGGGACAGAACCCCTGGGGCTGTGGGTTTAGGAACTGGAACCCAGAATTCAAGTGGCAAAGAGGGATACGTCCACGTGTTGGGGGCAAACTCACGTAGTGCTAAGACAGGTTTCTGCCACTTGCCTTAAAAAGGAGGCTGTGTGTGTGTGTGTGCTCTTAAATGCTTATCTGCAGATCTGAGCTTTCTAAACTTGCCTGTGCTCTAATTGCAGAGTGCAGACTCTGCATGCAGAACAACCGAGCCTGAAGCGATGATCCCACGCTTGGCCCTGGGGGAATGCCCGGCGCTGCTCTGGCCTGATTTTTTTTTTTTTTTAACAGCCTTGCAACTTGCTGCTGGTTTGTAGGTGGTTTAAATTGTTGTCACTGGGTACCCTGCTCGGCTGGGATCTCAGAATACCACGATGTTGTGATTTCTTTTTTTTTTAAAAATCATTTTCCCCCTCCCCAGGCTTGTGTCAGCTCAGCAGATTCACTGACCAGGGTGCAAGCCCAGCCTGCGCTCCCTGACGATGCACAGAGAGGAGAGAGGGAGACCCTGACTTCCAGCTGCCCTCCCTTCCCCCTCCGAGCACCCTTCCTTGCCCCCACCGCATGGTTTTTATCCGCTCAATCCCCTTCTGTTGCACTGGGGAACTGGTATTCCTCCCCAGCTGATAACCTGTGTCTGATCTAGTTTCCAGGCGGACCGCCCCGCGCTAAACGTCGTCATCTTCCCCCTGCTTCACGAGGACTTGACGGAGGTCATCAGAGATGTCCCCATGAGGCACCTGGACGAAATCACCTTGTTTAAAAGCAGAGTGGCCGAAGAGCCCCCCAACCTGTGGTGGTGACTGGCGCGGCGTGGCAAGGACGCTTGGAGGGAACACGAGAAATAGTGAAATAGCTTCTCGTCGGCCTGGATTTCCCCATCTTCAGCTCCTGGCCACCTCGCTGGGTGCTGTACAATCACTTTAAGGAGGTGCAATTGCAAAATAAAAGAAAAAAAAATAGCTGTTCCTTCGCAGTGGGGAAACATCTATCGGATAGTGCTTGCATCCGAAAAGCCTGTCTCAAAGGCTTCTGGAATGTGATGAGTGTTTCCCTGTGGTTGATAACGAATTGCTTGGTTACTTTCCTGAAGATAAAGGTAAGAGATCCTGACGTAATAACGCTCTTCCCCCTGTGTCGCCCGGTGTGTTTCCTAAGGGCCCCTGTGTACTTTGGCGGCGTGCTTCGTGGTGTTGGTGGACATCATCCCGTGCTTTGGTCTGGTTTTGCCAAAGGAGAAAGCCCGAGACAGCTGAGAGGCCCAAATGTGTTGCTCCATTGGAATGCATCACGTCTTTCCTGTGTTACTGATACGCGTTTGTAGCCGCACGCATGCAGTCACAGATATTGAACGGTCCTTTGACGGAGAAGTACCACGAGGACTCTTAATTTTTGAGTAACAGCTCCAGGTTAGCAGCGCCTCGACCGTGGTATGCTCTGGCTGATACGGTTTCCATCAGTGGGCCTGGTGGAAGAAGCTCTCAGCTGTTTTGGAAATCCTTGTCCTAGGGTAGATGGAGCCCGCAGTGAATGAGCTGAGGCTCCTGTCTGATGGAAATGCCGTCTGTCTTGCCGTTTAGATGGGAATGTAGTGTGCCGGTTCTGTCCTTAGGGCCCACGCCTCAAGCTCGTGCTCGTTTTAGAGATGTTACCAAGTATTTTTCACAGTGTGATTTCAGTCAGCTTCTCTGCTCCATAGAACTTCCTCAGGCACCAGTAGTGCTCTGGATCACTTTCGCGTTGCCTTATTTACTGAGCACTTTTTTGAAAGCATCAGGCAGCTGCAGCAAAAGCCGGGTTGCGAATTCCTGCAGCGATGGTTCTGGGTGGCAGTCGAATTTCCGTTTTGCTGGGGTATTTTGTGGCAGAGCACTGGGTCTGTCCTCTGCAAAGCAGCTATCGCCTACCAACTTCTCCACCTGTTATCTCCTAAACACGGTCTCGTCGTGAGCAGTGCTTTTCTGGGAGGCCCGGTGTCGTCCAGAGGTGATGTCCCCATCTCCTTGTCTGATTTCAGGACAAAAAGCATTTGGCAGCTTTGGAGGACCGTCCTCCTTACTTGCCCATCAGTCGGATGTGCACCCGCCTGGAAATCTCTTGCTGGTGTAAATCTTGACGCCGTGCTGGTGCGCGCAGGAGGCTGGTACCCTCTCCTTGGCATCCCGCCACTGTTTTCTCTCCTGCTCTCCCAGCGAGGCCGTTCTTTCTACCTCTTGTCACATCGCTCGGCTGTCTGAATCCCTCTCTCCCTCTCCAACAGCTTTTTATTTTCTCTCTCCTCCTCCCACACTTTAGCAAATCGGATGGGCTTCTTGGCAGGCACGCGAGTCGCTGCTCTGTCCAGCTCAGGCCGCTCCAGCTCTGCCTGGTTTTCGTCCAGGTTTCTTTCTTGGAATAAATGACGGGGGTTAGGCAGCAAGCGGTGTGAAGCAACACCAACGCTGCCGTCTCCTCCTGTGCCTCGGGGCAGGGTAGGGGGAAGGCTCTGAGGGTATGGAGGCAGCTCTCTGATGCCTAAGGGAAGGAATCCTGTTTGGTGGCGGCAGGAGCAAGGCCATCGCCATCCTGAACAGGGATTTCCCCTCCGCCTACGCACCGTGCAGAGCCGTCGGGGCTCTTGTTGCTGTCTGCTGGAAAATCTGAGGTGGGGGGACAGCAGCGTGCAGAAAAAGCCTGGTACTTACTGGTGGGGCTAACCCTGTGGTCCCGGGGGTTCGAGCGACCTGATGAGACAAGCAGCGCTCGGACTCTGGGCTTGGCAGAGCGATACCCATCTGCCTTGCGTCCCGCTAGGCTGGGGCAGGCAACCAGGCGTGGTTTACAGCACCATTATCCCGTTGCCTGGAGTTTAGGCATCTGTATTCGTGCAAACAGGTCAAAAGCCCCGATGCAAACGCTACCGGCTCCGATCGGGGGGAGGAAGGGTCACCCACAGGTGGCGGAGAGCACCACAAATAGCGATAAGGAGCTAAAAACTCCTTCCCCCCTCCCCGCTCCCTATCCCTGCCACAAATTCTCTTCTGGTGAGTGAGAATTTCCGCTGCTTCTGCACTCCAGGCAGGATTCACCAGATGTTAATAATGTGCTTATTTTCTCTAAGTGCTATTTTGGCATCGGCGTTAATTACAATTTATATTCTGCAACATTTACACTGGGAAAAAAGAAGCCACCCTAATGGTCCCCGATCGGCGGAGCCGGGCTGCTAACCGTAGCGCCATATGTTCAGAGCGGAGCGATGTATGGGGCTCGGAGACCGCTCGGCGTGCGGCGTTCGTGCGGGAGGGGAGAACGGGGGGACTGGTGGTTTTGCTTTTATTTAATAAGAAATTCACCCCCTTTTCCCCCGGTTTCTGTCCCCACCTCTCCGGAAATCTCCCCCTGCTGTCCGTAGGCGCCTAACGAGGCGATCTCTGAGCCTGCTGATGCTGCTGCCCGTAGTTGGAAGTAAATGAATTCGATTACCAAAGGTGCCCTTCTCGCAGGAGCTGCCTCTGCAGGGTTCCCGGTCCCTGCTGGCATTTCGTGCTGCTCTCCAGATCAGCCCCACGAGCTCTGGGGACTGCAGGAGCAGCAGCCTGTGCTTTGACCCCGACAAGGTGGCTGTGTGTCCCCGGGAGGTGGATATCCCCGGGGCGAGTCCCAGCAGCGGGTAAAATCAAAAGTCGTTTCCTCTGTTCGTGTTCAAAGTCTCATTTAGCAACGTGGCTTTTGGTTCCTGCAGGGATGGGAGGCTCCAGGTGTGAGGTGTGACGGTGGTTTTGGTGGAAGAAGCTTGGTGGCACCGAGTCCTCGGGGTTTCAGGAGGTTTCTTAGGAGCGGAGGTCAGAGGACAGCTGTTGTGCCGTGCGGATTTCGGGGTCTCCTTGGCACGTGGCAGTGGGAAGGGGGCTGTGTGGCACCGGCACTCCCTTGGCGAAGCCTCAGGAGGGTTCGGAGCGTGGTGGCTCCTCGTGGTGGTGATGGCTGGGCAGCAGGAGGACGGAGCAGGAGGAGGCAGTGCAGGAGGACCTGGAAGCCAGCCCCGAGCTGTGAGGCTCAGCCTCAGTTTCCCTACTTGGGAGGAGGGAAGGCTCATCCACCGCGCGCACGGGACCTGCTCGCTTTAATTCCCATGGCTGCCTCCTCCTCTGCTAGGGCACGTGAGACAGAGCAGGATCTGTCCCCTTGCCTCGGGGATCCTCAGAGGCAGCACAGTCCTGGGGCGACGTGCAGCAGCCGGCTGGTCCGGGTGCGGGGTGCCTCCTGCCAGCAGCCCTTTTCTTAGGACACCTCGGCTGCAGATCCGTGGGATTTTCCAGTTTGGGGAGCTCATCGGCGCAGGAGGGTTGGTTTGTCCCCATGGGGGGGCAGCGTCCCCTGTTTTTGGTCCCCGGCGGGCATCCAGAGCTCCTCTGCTGCCTGCGGGGAGCCCGGCTGGGTGCTGTGGGGGCGAATCTCCTCCGCTGCGCCTCGCCGGCCTCTCCGATGAGACGCACGGGCGGCCGGGGTGCTGTGGCAGGAGAACCATTTCCATAGAAACCGAGCGGGATATGTACGGGGAATAATGATTAATGGGGAGGGGACGGTGCCTCGGGCCCTTCCCGTGTTTTAGGGGACAGCGAGGGACAAAGCAGAGCACAGGTGGGGGTGAAGGCAGTCCCTAAAACCGATGGGAACCGTCCCTGCCCTCCGCGTGCAGGGCAGCTTCCCCTCTCCCCCCCCCTGCCCTGCACCTCCAGCTTTCGTCAAATTTTCAAAATGGCTAACCCGGTGAGAAATAATCCTCATCATAAAAAAGGATGGATGAGGTCTGACTACTAACATTGTTGCTGTTAGCAGCAGGATTTCAGCCATAAAACATGAAGCAAGGGAGGCATTGACCTTTCTGCTGTTGGAAATGAATGGAGACATCAATATCCATTGTTTTGTGGCACTGACCTCTGACGCTCTCCTTTCTCCCTCCCCTTCCTTTTTTTTTTTTTTTTTTAATTTCCCCCCGACCCTCGAGGAAGGGGGTCAGTCCGCACCATCTATTGATCCCGACCTTACTGGGTGATAGGGAAATAATCAGGATTTTAAAGATCTCCGCCGCACGCTGGCAGAATGCGTGCACAGACGCGCGCGCTGAGCCCCTGCTCTCCGCGTTGCCTGCTCCCCCTTTCCTCGTGGAAATTCAAAGCTCTGAGATCTGAAGGAAGACAGCAATATAAGTTTAATTACGGTGGGGTTTTTATTTCAGTTTTTTTTTTTTTTTTTTAATGGTAAAGTGTAACGTTTTATGTTAATGCTGTCGGAGCCTGGCTGCCTGGTGCCTTGTTTTATTTATTGTTTTAAGTAGCCCCTTCTTTTGTGAACTTCATCTATGTACAGCGAATGTGAAATCAGGCATTGCTAATTAGCTGTATGACAATTAAGTAATGTAGCACAAAACCATTAGGACACTGGATTTGTTTTTGAAGTTCATCCTTTGAAGTGGAAGCTGCAACTCCCTGCCCAAGGCTGCTGGGGGAAAAAAAACATGTTTTTCTATCAAAACTTTCTTTGAAAATAAAATGTCAGTGTAAGAGTCCCCATTCCCGTTGTCTCTCGCTACGAGCAGCGGGTGGAAATTGTTTCTCATTGTCAAAGCTGCTGCCATCGATAGGAAGGGGAATGCAGAAAGCATCCAACGGGCAGTTGCTCTGCGAACGCCCTCAGTGCTGGCGGAGACGTTGCCAAAACTGCTCGGTTAGCTCGTCGAAGGAGAGCCCTGGGAGAGAAGACCCCGGGTCGTGACCGGCACCCGGGGGATGGCCGGGGAGGGTGGCCCTCGGGCTGGCTCCGACACACGAAGGGACGCCAGGAGGCTGCTGCTGCCTGCCCGCGGCTCCGGCCAGCTCCTCGGGTCGGGCTCCTCCACCTCGTTCCGTGCTCGTGTTTGCATCTGGCCCCCCCTGTTCTCGTAGTGAGTCCAGTTCTGAATGTGCAACTTTCCTGTACGCTGGTGGCATGTAAAACTTCAAATAAAGAGTGAAACTGTTTTGACCCGGGTCTCTCTCGTTGCCTCCTGCCTCGTTTTTCCCTTTAAAAGCGAAGCCCGAAGCCGTCCTCCCGGGAGCCGCGCTGTGGTGCTGCATTTTGAGCTTAAGCGACACGAGCTTGCACGTCCAGGAAGGGGCTGCCTCAGGAAGGGGCTGCCTCGTGCCTAGGAAATGCTGCTCCTCCCTGGCTGTCTGGGTGCTGGCAGCGGATTGAGCCTCGGTGCTGTGGGGCGACACAGCTCTACCCCTGGTTTTGCAGGTAGGTGAACCAAGGTGACCGGTGGAAGGTCTGAAACCCCGAAAAACTCCAAGCCACCCCCTAAAGCTCGCTCCGATCCCCCAGCCCCTGGGCAGCGAGCTGCCACCCCTCTGCATGAAGCCGGAGAGTTGCAACCAGGGGCTTGGTTAATCCCGTTAGCGCCGCTGTGATGGGATTAAAAAGTCCCCAAAACAAAGGTGGGAGGAACAGCTGGGAGGAAGGCAGCGCAGCTCCTGGACCCCGGCTTCAACCAACTCACCCCGGGTGAGCAAAGCTCTCGGGATCACTGCGTGGCTGGCTTCTGGCAGGTGAGTCCATGCAGGGAGCACGTCTGCCCTGGTCTACCCCAAACTGGTCCAAGGTCCGTCACCAGACTCGAATTTTAGAGGTGATCCTGGGCTCGCCTCTGCCTTTTTCCTGCTCTGGCCGGCCTGCTGGACGGAGCGCAGCGCAGCCCCCGTCCCGCTGACGGGTTTTGTTGTTCCACTTCTATCTAACCGTGGTTTTGGGGGAGGGAGGAAAGAGATAAGGAGGGAGGAGGCTGGGGAAGGAATGTGCTTGTAGCCTCTGCTAGGCCTCCGACCTGGGCTCGCTGCCGTGTTTTTGGCACTGATGATCCAAGAGGAGGGCTCGAGGGGGAGCGGGCTGAGGGGACTGCGGCCGATGCGGGGTGCTGGTGGAGCAGCCTCCTCCTGCTCCGCTCCCGTGCCCTCTGCCAGCTTCTCTGCTCGGTGATCCTGGTGTGTTTCGGTGCTGCCCTGCTTTTTTTGGGGGTGATGCCCGTGCTGTGGGACTGACAGCTTTTCCCCTGCTTCCCCAGTCGTGGTGTGCCGCGGGTTAGCTGCCTGGTCTCGTGTGGCGTGAGAAGAGCTGCTCTCCTGGGGTTTGCCTTCGGATTTTGCCCTCACGAACACGATATTGATCCCTGCGAGGTGGGTCAGGGAGAGGGGGCAGGCGGCTTGCTGCTGGGTGACTGCCTTAAACCAGATCGTGGCAACCCGGGCCGTGTTTCAAGAGGAAAATATGTACTCGTGGAAGGCTACTGGCTTGCGTTGCTTTCCTGCCCACCTCCCACAAGCCCTGCACCTCCTGTCGGCGATGCTCGGTGGTCCATGGGCTGCTGAGCCCCTCTGGGAGCCGTAATCGGGTGGGCAATGTAGCCACGGGCTCTGGGGGGATGCCCAAATGGAGCAGATCCAGTTCCCCATGGACCCAGGGAGCCGGTCCTCCTCTTCCTAGAGCCTTTTGCTGCCAGACACCTGAGCACCGTGGGTCAAAGCAGGGAGCGTGGGTGAGCTCTGCTGCGGCTTTCTGGGCCCGTTCACCCCAGCTGTTACTCGCAGCCCTCGCCCTTTGTCTCCCACCGCTGCTCTGCAGCATCTCAGGGCAAGAGCATCGCTGTGGGCTCCGAGGGGAAGGCGGAGATGGGGGGGAGAAGGGCATGGAGGAGAGAGGCCGACGGCCTGCTCCTTCGGCAGCGGCTTGGGGAAAGGCTGCGGGTGCAGCTGATGATTCTCTAGGTGCTGATTCTGCACGTGGTGCCTCTCAGGCCCACGGGTAAGGTACACGTACGTTATTCCCAAGCCAGGCAGAGATGGAGGACGCGCGCAGGGCGATGTGCGAGGTTTGGGCTCCGGAATAGGCAGAAAGATTTGGGATGGACCAGGAGGATGGGAGCGATGGTGGTGTCGGGGCAGGGACGAGCTGCGGCAGAGGCTCAGTCCCCATGGGACACGTGGTGGCTCTGGTGGGGCTGGGGGCTGCCCTCCGAGCAGGGGCTGCAGCCGCAGACCCGGAGCGGGGAGGTCCTGGGGGGACCTTTGGGTCAGGGTCTGCCTTCTGCTCGGCATCCAAGCGGCCTCCAGTGCCCTTTTCCCATTTTTTTTTGTGCTCAAATTTGCTTTTCGGTGTGCAGCTGAAGGGCTGCGTGGAGAGGGGGAGCCATAGCAGGAGAAGGGGCAGAGAGAAACGAGCCTCTTCTCCCCCACGAAGCGCGAACGGGTGGAGAAGTATTTCTGTGCTGTCTGTGCAGGCGGCGTTATCGCTGTAACATCGCTGTCCTCGCTTCTCCTTCCCCCCGATAAACAGGAATTAAAAACACAGCTAATAAAACGCGCTTGCTTTCTCCAGGAGGAGGAAAGAAGGAGAGGGGAAAAAAAAAAAAAAAAAAAGCCTTGAAAATGCTAAAGGACATAAAGGGCATTCATGAAAGGGTTGGATGGTGGTTATTGCAGCAGGGGGAAAAACAACATTATTTCACTGCGCAGATAAAAGGAAGTGGAAAAGCAGCATATTTATAGCTAGGGAGCCTGGATTCCTTGTTAAGCCGCTATTATCAAATTAATGTCAAAATGCATCAAACAGGCATGAGTGTTCTGGGCCCCTTATGCAAAGTGCTTGCAAATTGGTTACAAATACATTTGTTTACAGGGTACGAGGCAGGAGCGAGCTAATTAGTCATTGTAGCAGGGTTGTTTTGTGTCTCTTTATTTATTTTTTTTTGGCAATTACACAAACAGGCTGTTTTGAAGTATAAACACGGCCCCTTTTAAAAGGGAATCGAATGGCAGTCGCGGGGCGCGGAGGGCTCACCGCCGCGGCCGTGCCCCTCCTGCCCACGTGGATGCGGCAGCCCTGCCCGTGAGCTCGGCGTGAAATCCTGGCCGAGCACAGCAGGAGGATGGTCTGCGGGTGCAGAGGGAGCGAGCTGCTCTCCGGGGTCCCCTTCGGGGCCGGTCGGTGCCCCCCTGTGCGGGGCACGGTGCTGGGACAGGGCCAGCCGAGCGCTGCGGAGGTGGCGAGGTTGCAGCTGCGTCCCGCGTTGGGGACAGTGAGATTTTTTTGGGGTGGGACCCGGGAAGGTTTCAGCTGTTCCTGGGCTGCCTGGGCAGCAGCTTGGCTCTGAAGAAGCCATCGCAGCACGGGGTGATCCCGCTGCGTGCACCATCCCCTTGGCACGGAGCTGGCACCGTGCACCACAATGGAGCCCTCTTCGCTTTTCCCCTTGGCACGCCTGCACGAATCACAGGAATTCATTTCCCTGGTGAAAGGGGTATTTGGGCTAAGGGTAGCCAAATCAATCTGGTTCTGAAGCATTTCGTGCCCAGGTCCTGGGTACCAACATGGTTTGGGGATCCTTGGATTTGGAGAGCATCCCACAGGTGGGCGATGGTGCACGGTTTCCATGCGGAGAGGTGTCTGCTGTGAGCTGCTCCAGGTGAACGTGTCCCTGGGGCTTGTTTAACTGAGCCAGGGGCTGCACCTCGCAAACCTGCTAACGAGGAAATGATGTGGGAGAGCTTATCTGATGCTGCGCGGTGGGAACGGCCGGGGAGGGGAACGTGGTTGGGGGGCAAATGGAAACTTCCTGCTGCCGGACATCTTCACGCGCCCCGTTTTGGGAGTAAATCATGCCTCTGCCAGTCAGGGAAGCTGCTAATTGCATCTGCTCTGCCGGGGGAGGATAAAGCCAAGGGGGTTTTACTACCACTATTATTATTTTTAATTTACTAGGAAAAAGTGGAGAGGAAGAAACAAGTTGCTGCCCCTCTCGTGCCGGAGGCCCCAGCAGTTCTTGGCAGAAGGCACGCAAACAGCCCATGGCTGCCACTCCGTTTGGGTGCGTTTCTGGAAAATCTGCCCGTGGGGCTGGAGTAATCCTCCTGACAGCTCCAGGCAGGTCCTGAGCCGCCAGAGGGGCTGCGAACGCTTCGTTCAGTGCTGCTGGAAAACTGCTGGAGCTTCTGGTCCCTTGGCAGCAGCCATGCAGGATGGTGGTGCTCAGCACGGCTTTTGTGCAGCTCCTCCTGACCTGCATCAGGTCCTGTGTTGGTGTGGATGGGGCTGGTGGCTCCCCGGGGTCCCTTCTGCCTTCTCAGGTGGGCATGGGCCTGGCTGAGCTCCACAACCACGTTCCTGATGGTAGGTGATGGATGGCAAGGGGATATTTCATGCCTCTGGCCTCCCAGCTCTTCCACAGAATCACAGAATGGCTTGGGATGGAAGGGACCTTAAAGAGCATCTCATTCCAACCCCCTGCCATGGGCAGCTTGCCCATACATCAGCTTGCCCAGAACCTCACCCAGCCTGGTTTGAAACACCCCCAGCGATGGGCCATCCACAGCCTCTCCGGGCAGCCTGTTCCAGTGCCTCACCGCCCTCTGGGGGAAGAATTTCCTCCGAACATCTCCCCTAACTCCTCCTCTTGTAGTTTAAAATCGTTCCCCTTGTCCCATCTCTGCACCCCCCGACATGGTCCCTCCATGTTCTGCAGGTCCGCGGGGTGCGAAGCGAGGCAGCCCCTTGCAGCAGCTCCGATCTTTGCACCAGGTTTTGTCCTTTTAAACCCCAGGGCGATGTTTCTCCGTGCCGAATGTCTGGTTTTCAGCCGCACCTCCTAACCCCAATATCGTGCTTCCACCTTCTTCTTTCCTGTCCTGTTGAATTTGCAAGCCCATTTCCCACGGGGAGGGCGGCCGCTCCGCCAGGATCAGGGTGTAGGATTTTGGGGGGAATCTCCCCGTTTCCAGCATAATCCTGCCCATGCCCTGGGGGTTCTGCAGGAGCACGGCTCTGCTGGCCAGCAAACACGCGAGCAGCCCGCTGCGATCAGGCTTTAGCTGGGCACCCAGCTTTAATCCCAACGTGTCTCCCTTCGCGTACAGCAGGGTTAGGGCTCTGGTCGGACTGTCGTCTGCTGTTATTGCCGGTGACCGAGTCAGGGAAGCGGATCCTGCTCTGGTTTTGGGGTGTCTCACCCCTGCTTTTCTTATGTGGGGCCGTGCCAGCACCTTCTTGCCATGGCGGCTGGGAGGAAACTTCCAGCTCCCCCCTCTCTAAGTTCTGCTGGTCTCACACCGGTGCCGGGCTTCAGCTGGATGAGTCCTTCTGCCCTTCTCCAGATTTTACTCCCCTTGAAGCATCTGCCTTTCAGATGAAGTTCCCCTGTGTCTGGTCTGATGGCATTTGTATTCCTCTGCCTCTGCTGGAGACGCTTCTCATATTTAAAATTGCGTTTGGCTTTTAACCCGCCGGTGGCTCTCCAACAGCTCCAGCTATCCCGGCACACCGGGGACCACCCTGTGTCGCTATTTCCCTTGCAGGCTGCCTCCGTATACCCCAAATCCATCCTTGCTGAGCTGCTGCCAGGGGAGTGTCTCTGTGCCAAAGCCAGCCGTGACCCCAGGACAGATTTTTCCTTTCTCAAGGAAGTCAAAAGGTAGCGGGGAAATCCCCAACGACCTTATCTCTTGGTGTGGGTGACGAAATGTTGGTCCCGCTCGTATTTTGCTTTCCAAAGCCTCTCCCTAAATGGGTGTTAGGGGCTCACTTTACTCAGGTGTTGCCCTAGCAGGGTTTCATTTCTCCCTTACTTCCCGTGCTCCCTTTATCGCCTGAGCCGTTAATTGCAGCAGCGAAGCCGAAGGCTGGGGGAGCTCGGGGCTGGTGCCGGGTGAATGCAGATCAGCGCCGCGGTGACTTTCAGGCTGCCTCTGGAGCTGAAAGCCTCCGGTCCCCCGATGGGCCCGAGGTGTGGAGGGGCATGCTTGGTGTGTCCTTGGGCGCGTTCCTTCATCGCCTCCTCTCTCGGGTTCGGAGGGGATGGCTACGCCGCCCGCTGGGTCTGCTCCTGAGCAGCATCCCCTGCCCTGTGCCCGGACAGCATTTGTGCTGTGAGCCGGGGGCCTGGTGCTGCTGTTAGGGGGAGCCGAAGCTTCCCAAAACCTTGAGATGTCTGAGACTTCTGGAGCTCTTGCAGCAAAGAGGGAAGCATCCCACCTGTCTGCTCCTTTCTTGTTGGGCAAACAGCTGAAAGGCAGGGAGGTTTCCTTGGGGTTGAGCGTCCTCCACCCGAGCAGCAGCAGGGGTCCGGAGGCACGGGGACAGGAGTGGGACCAGGGTCCCCAAAAACACTCTGGGCACGCAGAGGACCTGGATGTGCTGAGGGCTTGCTGGGCTCCGTTTGCAGCCCCATCCTTCTCCGGCTGGCAAACGGCGCGGTGCTGGAGCCAGGTGACAGGCGCGGGGTACCCGTGCCCATCTGATAACGGCCCAGGTGCTGCCGTTCCCAGCCGGGGAGGTGGGCAGGGGGGGGGCTGTGCTTTTTGTTTCTGTGGTTTACGTCGGGACGGCAGCTGCTTCCCGCTCCAGCAGGGTCTTGGCGATTGCACCACGGGTCGTACGGCTGCTGGGGCTGAGACGTGAGCGCAGCCAAGGTGGGGACACGGGCAGGAGCGTGTCCCTCCCTTGGGCATAGCTTGAGCGATGTCCCCATGGGGCACAGCTGGGGATGAAAGGATGCAGCCCCTGGTACTTGCGGAGCACCAAGGGCACGCAGGCACTGACCCCTTCGCAGCCCTTCTGTTGAGGTTTTTGTGCCCTGCAGACCCCAACACTTGGCACATGGCAGCCCTTTGGGGCGGTCACGAACCTTCTGCCCCCCAAAAAGGACTGACAACAGGGGCTCAACCGTGCTCATCCTCTCCTCCCCACGTTGTTCTCCCAGCTCCGAGCTGCTGCTTTTCTCTCCCCCTCTCTTTATGCTTGCACACCGGTTGAGGCAGAAACGTCTGCTTTTTGTACAAAAGCTCTTTGTGTTGTATTCCCCCCTCCTGGGGGGGTCGGGTTCCTCCAAGGGCTGCCTCACTGCATGGCGAGGATGTGTGTGCCCCATGCCCAGCACCTCCATGGCCCCGGCCACCCAGTTTTCCCCCAGAGCCCCCAAGGTGCCGGGGACGGAGCTGGGGGGAGCCCTGGCAGACCCCCAGGGCTGGAGCCGCCACCTTCCCCCGTTATTTAGTTATTTATTGCTGGCCAAGTGCTGACACGGGGCATTCCTCGCATCCTTGTGGGATGGGGGCTGCTCCCGTCCTCACCCTTGGGTGTTCAGGTTGGTGCTCCAGGCCCTCCTGCTCGGTCAGCAGAAGGACACCGGGGTCAGGACACCCTGGGTGGGCTCCGATGCCAGGTGGCCATCGCACGGGGTCACAGCAGGAGCGATGGAGACCCCTGCTCGTCCCTCGCTGGGCTCCGGTAAGGAAGGCGAGTGGCAGCTTCAGGTATCTCCTCCTTTCCCTGGGCTTTTCCGTGGCTTGTCTGAATAATTTAACTAAAAATTCTGCCTCGCGAATAAATGTGGGATAATTGCTAACAGCTCGCAGACGATCCTCAGCCAGAGGAAGGCTAAACTCGCCGTGAATTATTTATCCGCTATGAATTATTTGCTCCGCTCTGTCATGGAAGGAAAAACCTCTTCCCGAGCCCTGCCTACAAGCAGCTGGGTAGAGGCTGACCCCGAGGCAGGTCCGGCCCCTGCCCTGCACCCCTTGGGCCAGATCCTGCTCCCTGCTGCTGTGGGGGGGACGCGGCCGGCGCTGCTCAGCGGGCACAGCGTGCGGCACGTCCTGCTCCAGCCCTGCTCGAGGCACGGCTCCTTCTGGGGAGGGTTGGAGCAACGCAACACCTGCTGCTTGTGGGGACGTGGATAGGCACGGGGAGATTTTTATCTTGGTCCTCAGCTCTTTGTGGCACCTTGGGGTGAGACCTGCAGGCTTTGCCGGGACGTGGGGTGCGCCCGGAGCTCCTGTGTCTGCTTTCTGCCTGATGCTCACGTGCCGTGGGAGAAGAAACCAGGTGTTGGAGCTCCTCATCTGGAAGCATCGAGCCGCTGGGGAAAAGACAGTTCAGCTCCGGACCCCTGCATCCCCTTGTGCACAGCGCTGGAGGTATGGACCTGCTCCAGCTTTACCATTTATTTTCTGCTCTTGCAAACCCATCTCCACGGAGCTCTCACGCCGTGTTACACCGTCCTTCGGAGCTGCTCTGGCTGGGGGAGACCAAACCCCAAACCCAGCCCCGTCCGTGCTGCCTGCCCTCCCCTCCCTGCCCACCCCGTGCCCTGCAGAACCCAGCGAGGGGATCCGGGCCCGGGGTTCCTGCAGGATGCTCGCCGTGTTAAACGTGGTGACGCCACGAAACAGCCTCTAACAGTCTCAGCGTGCTCTGCAACAAACGCCCCCGGGCTGAACCAGCTGCCTGGGAGCTCTCTGGTAGCACAGAGATGTGTGAGAGACCAGGCTGTGAGGGGACATTGGGGGCCCCGTGCCCACTCCTCACCCCGGGAATGCAGACAGCAAAATGCCATTGGAGGTGAGGAGCCTCCCAGGGGCAGCGCCTGGGCTCGTCGATCTCCATTTGCATCCAAAAGGGGAAAAAATAAATCAGGAGGAAGATCGTGTTTTGCTCTCCCTGGTTCCCGTGTTCCTTTCGGGGTGCAGACTCCAGGTAGGTGCTGGATACAAGCCCTCCCTGGATGTAAAGCTGGAGGAAGGCGATGGACGGATGGGAGCAGCACCAGATTTACGCCCGCGCCTGGTCCCTGCAGGTTGCCGTGCGCCCCACGAAGGGCACCAGCAAGCTCCGGCCCCGGTACCACCGTGTCGGCTTCATCCCATCCCATCCCTCCTCATCCCCACGGAGCACCCTCAAGGCATCACCACGTGGGTGCCTCTCTGCTGCGGGTCCTTCTGCCAGGTGCGTGTGCAGCTGCAAGGAGTTTTTGGGGTTTTCACCCCGGTTTGGTGAATTCAGGTCACCCGCGAGGCTGGGGCTCAGCGCTGAGCCAGCTTCTGCCAGGCTGCATCCCTGGGTGGAAACTTCTGGATTTTGGGTTTTCTCCTTTCTGCAGGCATTGAGGAAGCTAAAGCCACCCTGCAGCAAATCACGTCCACCCAGACCCCAGCCCTAAATTGTGCCATTTTTGGGGTCCCACCTGGCTGGATAGAGAAAGAGGCTTCGGAGCTGCTCCCAGGGTGGCTCTGCCCATCCCAGGAGCCTGGAGGACTTGATGCTGGTGGTGCTGGTGTCCCCCTGGAGGATGGGGAGACTCCTCCGGGGAAAATCCTTCCCCGTGGGCATCGCAGGGCACCAGGGAGGTGATGCCGGGGCTTGCCCCAGACGTGGGGCTTCACCGCCAGCCGCGGTGCCGGGGGGCGAGGGGCTGGAGCCCGCGGCCCGGGGGCTGTTGTTATTCCTCTCGTGTAGCAGGAAGGATTTCTGCGAGTGCCATAAACCCGTCACGTGGGCAGTGCCTGGGTGAGCTCTAATTGCTTCTATTTGCATAATGAGGCGAGGCTCAGCATCCTGCTGATATTTGAAAGGAGAAAATCAAAATCAGCTCGAGATAAACAACCTACCCCCACTCCTAATTTGATCGTCTCTCTTCCCCTCCCCCCCCCCCCCAAAGCTGGATGCAGGTTTTTGGTTTGTTTTTTTTCCAACTCCTGCCCCCCCCCCAGGAGCCCCCTGCCCCATCTCTCTGGGGGCCACGACCCCCAGCATCCCCCGGCTCTGCCACCACCCCGCTGCTCTCTGCTCGTGCTGCGGGCACCCAGCGCCCCGGGTGGCTCCCGGTGTGCCGAGGTTTGGTTTTACCCCCGTGGCGATGCTGTCCTGGCTGGGAGCTGGCTTGTGGGTGGCAGCAAATCTCTTGGGGTGCCGAGGAGCCAGGTTTAGGGCACGTCGGGGCTGTCGGGGCCGGGTGTCCCCCCGTTTTCCCAGGGCGAAGGGCCTGGTGCTGTGCGGTGCCGGAGGGTCTGCGCCGAGCGGGTTTGGTGGGGAGTTCCCGAGCGAGAGCCCAGCAGATGTCACTACAGCCTGTGCAATGGGGACAGGAGGGCTGTGGGGACACGTCCCGCCTGGGGGACACGGGCCGGCCGGGGCTCAGCACCACTCAGAAGCCCCACGCTGCTCCCCAGCTTTGTGCGCACTGCTCCGGACCCCAGCGGTGGCAGAAAGGGCTCTGCTTGCGCCCCTGCTGCTGCTGGATCCTTCCTCGGAGCTCCTGGAGGAAGGGCTGATGTCCCCTGGCTGGGCTGTGACACCAGCCTGTGCCCCCATCCAGGGGACATCCTCGCTCCCCTCGTCCCCAGGGCGCTGTCCTTCCATGGGGCCGCATCCGGGCGTCCCCTGGGTGCTGGGGCATTGCCGAGACCTGCTGGGTCAGGGGTCCTCAGCCCCGGCGTGCAGTGACAGGGTCCAGGCAGTCGAAGCTCCCACGCTCGGAGGACGGCGCAAGGTTAAAGGGATGCGGGCGGGATCAGAAATCCCTGCTGCGGGTGCTGGTAAGGCGCAGGGAGGCGACGCGGGGCCCCCGGCCCTGTCTGCAGCTTGGGGGTGTCCCCGTGATGCGGAGGGGCTGGGGGTTGGGGCTGGGGGGGTCCCATGGGCACCGCAACCGGGTGGGCTGGGGGGGCTGTTAGCCACGAGCAGGGAGGATGCTGGGGCTGGGGTTTGGTGCTGCCAGGAGGGATGGAGCTGTGCAGATCCCCCAAACCCTCTTGGTGCAGGAGGGATGGGGCTCAGCATCCTCCTGCCATCACTACCCAGGGCTTCAGGGCACCAAAAAAAAAAAAATCCCTAGATGGCTCCAGGCATGGGGGCTCCTCCGCGTCCAGCCTGCCCCAGCAGCACGTTTTGCTTTTTTCCCCTCTTCCCACGAAGGAGAAGCTCCCATCCTCGCTGCTCTGCTGGGTCTGCAGCGCCCGGGGGCCGCCTGCAGCCTTGTCACCGCCGCGTCACTCGTAGCTAATTCTTATTTATCCCTCCCCAGGTTTGTCCCCGTCACTGCTGCCGCCGCCGGCCCGGCTCTCCAGCAGGTTTGGTGCGCGGAGCGCCGCGGGTCGGCTCTGAAACCCGACAAAGCGTTCATTTAAATGCACACCATGATGCCGACGAGTCCATTAGGGGGATTAATTCAAACGGATGGCATTTAATAAACAGCCTCGTCCCTCCCTCCGCTCGGAAGGGTTAAAAAAAAAAAAAAAAAAGAAACCACATGTGGATGCGGGAGGGGGGGTTGGGGGTGATAAAATAGAGATGGTGCCGTACGAGGAATCGCAGTTTTTGTGCGTGGTGAGAAGGGGGGGGGGGAATAAAACACATGTGGAAGGGGCCGAGCAGTTCGGGTTCAGGTTCCCCTGGCTGTGTTTGGAAAACCCAAGGCTGAAATTTTGGGATGGGGGCAAATGGGGCTGGGTACGGCCTGGGGGGTGGGGGGGGATCAACCCCAGCCTGATCCAAGGCAGCCGCAGTGGGGCCGGGGGGGCTCGGAGGCCGTTCCTGCCCATATGGTGTGTATTACAAGCTCCTTTCTAGTTGTAAAGATTAATTTAAAGCCTTTCTCACCTCCCCCCCATCCCTCTTTCATTGACAAATGAACATCTGGGCTGAATGCTGCCCAGATCCTAATCAAAGCATTTTTTCACGCGCGCTGTCTGCATTTATGGCTATCTGCTCCCCTGGTTCGCCGCCGTTGCGATGCACTTGGCGACTCCGCCTGTAAACACCCCGCGCGGCTATTTATGATGCACACTTGGGTTTTTAACGTGATTTTTCTCTTTAACGTGATTTTTCTCTTTGCCTTGCGATCCGCTCGTTTGGTTGGTTTCGTTTAGCATCGCCCCGTCTGTATGGGAGCGAGGGCGCGATGGGATTTCTTCCCCTTCTTTATGGTGGATTACTCACGATGAGCAAAAACAGTACTTTGGGGGCTATGTGGGCTAACGGGACCACAGATGGGGGCTCCAAATCCCCAGCCACATCCCTGCTCACCCCATAGCATCCGACCCGGGAGAAACACCGAGGGTGTTTTGGGGTCTGGCCCTGGGGGATTTAATTTAATTTAATTTAATTGGTGTACCTGGGCGGAGTGTGGTTGTCTTTCTGCTCTTGCTCCAAGCGGGGTTCGCCGGTCTGCTTGGTTATGTAGAAGCTCAGCCTGGTGAAAAAGTCCCCGTCCGTATAGGAAGCTGTCCATAGACAGAGTCGTTCCCCTGCAGGCTCCCACGTGGGATTTCAAGGATCGATATTTAAAACCTGGCTGGGACGTTGGGTGACGTTGGTCGTGGTGCAGGTGGAGGGGAAAGGAGGGTGCTTCAGGCTGTAGGTGAGGAAAAAGGAGGAGGAAAGTCCCTTTTTGGTGACCAAGTCCCCTTTTGGTGACTTGGAGGAGACGCAGCGCGGGGTCCTGTGTCCGCCCCTGTCCCAGCTTCTTGCACAGAAGGGAGCTGGGCAGTGAATGTTCCCCAAAATGACGTGTTTTGGGGAAAACAGAGCACCTTCCTTCCTGTAGGTCGGGTGTGAGCAAACAGGAGGAGGGGAAGGGGCTGGGGAAGGGGGATTGGGCTCGAAGCAGAGCTCCTGGGGCTGGCCACGTTCCCCTGTGGACACACGGATCAGGGTGGGTGATTTCAGGGCGCTTAAAACATCGAGGAGAGGTCTTGTTTGTACAGAAAGCATGTGGGGAAATGGGGATATTGATTAAAAATGTTTTCCTAGGTGAGATAAAAGCCATCACGGTGGAAAAGGCTTGCTCCAAGGGCAGCCCAAATTCTGCTGGCTGGTGCCAAGGGGGACTCCTGCCAATTAACAGGCATTTTAGCCAACATGTACCCCCCATGTGCACAGGGACTTCTTGTCCCACTCTCTCTGTCTGGGTGCTGGATGAAGGCTGCCCTCTGCACATCGTGGCCGAGGAGGTTTTTTGGGGTGGTGGAGGAGGGAGGCGATGGTTCTTGGGGTGTCCCCCTGGAGGAGGACGTGACACCCAGCACCCGCGTCTCCAAATGTGTCCCCAGTCCCCTGCGTCAGGCGGGCGCTGCCCTGCTCCGTGAGCTGCCGCTGAGCGGGGCTTTGCTGCTGGAACTCCGCTCAGAAAGTCACTTCCAGCCTTTTCTCATTTCTTCTGGATTTAAGGCAGCTTCCAAATTCCTGCGCAGCCAAATCCTCGCTGGGGCTGCCAGGAAACCCAGCCAGAAACGAGTACGTGCTGTTTCTGTACCCGCAGCGCATCCAGTATTCCTGTTATTCCACGGGGGACGAGGACGGGCAGCAGCCCCGGTCCTCCCCAGACCATCCCGCTGCTGTCTCACCCCTGCCACACGTGTGCGGGTCGGGGACCACAAACCAGGGGGACCCCACTGCGCTGTCCCCTTCCCTGGCACTTGGGCTCAACCCCGTGCCCAAAGCTCAAGGTGATGGGGCCGGTCCCGCCAGCTCCGTGCCAGGCCCCTGCTGCTCAGCAGCCGTCGCTGATTTTTATTTATTTATTTATTTATTTATTTATTTCGGTATTTTTAACCCCCAAACCCACCCCAGATTCCCTAAATTTTAACTGCCCGCCCTCCCCGTAACCTCGCCGCCTTCCCCAGGCGTGGAAGCGTGTTGGCTTTATCTGCTCCCGCGCAGGATTTATTATCCCCAGGACTTCCTGTGCTTTCTTTCAACATGCTCTATTTCTCCTCGCGAGCAATAAATCAAAACTGTTTGTTTCGGGTTGCTTCTTTTTTTTTTTTTTTTTTTTAAATAATTTTAATTTTTCTCCATAGTGCTGCAGCTGTGGGGAGCGCCTGGCAGCCCTGGGGGTTTCGGGATGAGCCGGAGGCGCAGGGGAGATGCGGAGAAGCCCCGAGGCCACAGTGAGGGCACGTGTCGGGTGTCCACATGAAACGCACCCAGGAACTGTGCTGGGGAGGACGGGAAAACCCTGCAGACTAAACACCGCTCCCCATGCCCAAACCCCACCAGGATGCCTCCCCATGAGGGCTGGAGCCCCTCGATAATGGTTGGGGTTACCCACTGAAGCCTTCCCAGCCTGACCCCAAACCACTTTCCTGCCTCCTCCTGGGGAGAACGGATCCATCCTCGCAGCGAAGCGCACGGGGCCACGCCGAGCATCCTCCCCCCGACCCCGGGGGCTTCTCCTTTGGGGACCCCGGCGCAGGGGAGCGGGTCGGGCCGAGCCCACCCGCGGGACGCAGCGGCTCGGCTCTGCCCACCGGTGAGTCACACCAAATCCTTGTTTTGCTGCGGCCGCTCGGCATGCCGGGTGCTCTGCCTCTGTGCCTCGCTCTGCGTTTGTTGTTTTTTTTATTTTTTATTTTTTTGGAGGACTTTGGTATGAAAGCAGCTGGGATCCCGACCTTCCCGCAGCGCTTTCCTCACCTGGAGGCATTTTTTTTCCTCCCCTCGTGCAGCGTTGGCTCCGCAAACCGTAAGCCTGCTCCGCAAGCCTGCTCGTGCTCCCAGCGCCGAATTTTTGGGGGATTATTATTTTCCAGTGGCTCTTATACAACGGCGGAGGAAGCCTGCAGGGTTTCCACCGCCCCTCGCCAGCGCCGCGCGTGCTGGTTTGGGCACGCCTGCGACAGCGTGGATGCGCCTGGGGGTGTAGGGAGCAAACAGGATCCACCAGGAGACTTTGGGTGAAAAAAAAACCCCGAATGGTGACGAATTTGTGCGTTATGCTCTCTATATAACTGCATTCTTTTAAACTTTTTTTTTTTTTAATTAGTATTATTTTTCTTGGAAATGGGTGCAGGGAGCAGCACTCGCCTCGACCGCCACAAGCTCTCCCGTGACTTTTCACGCTCCCATCCCCTCACAGAGCGGCGACCCCCGGGTGGCTCTCTGGAAAGCAAAAATTCTCTCTTTTTTTTTTTTTTTTCTTTTTTCTTTTTTTCTTTCGATTGGTTTAGCTTGGAAGCCAGAATGGAAAATCATTTCCAAGCCCCAGATTAGAAACAGAATAATAATAAAGCGCCTTGTTTTGGTGGGGGCGGCGTGTGTCATCCCGCAGCAATGAGAAGCTCGTGCTGAAGAGGAGCGAAGAGCTGCGATTTATTTTCTTAACGCTGCCCCAAGGAGTGAAGGAGCGCCCTGGCTCCCCAGCGCTGCTCTCGCTGCCTCTGCTCCGAGTGATGGGGATGGCCGGGGGGGACCCGCAGATGGGTGCCCTTCCCTAGCGGGGACAGTGTCACCCGGTTTTGTTGTCATTGCACTTTGTTTTTGCTGGGAAAAAGGGGATCGTGCCGTGCCGTTTCGTGCTGTGAAGTTCCCTGCCCGGCTCTTTCCAAGGGTTTGCTCGCCGGGGTGTGGAGAGGTTATGTGCTGGGAGCCAGTGCTTCCCCGTGCTGGAGGCGTCAGGCGATGGTTTCTTCCTGGGATTTTTCTTTTTCCTTTTTTTTTTTTTTCAGTGCATCAGAACAGGGATCTCGCTGTGGGTTGCTCTGTGTTCCCTTCCCCAGAAAACATCGGGTCCTAGGAAAACTGGGTTGGACTCTTGGAAAAAGCAGTTTGCCCAGGGCAGCTGCTGTTCCTGCGCGGGACGGGCTTGTTCCCAGCCGTGTCCCTGCGGTCACCGGCCACTGCTGGCCCTGGGAGATGCTGGGAATGAAGGCTTTCTGCTGCCTTTTGCACTCCGTAATCCTTTCCTGGTCTCTCCATAGCAATGTGCCACCCCAAAACCTCCAATGTGCCACCCCAAAACCTCCCCAGCTGCCCCACGGAAAGAGCTGCCTGCGGTGGGACCTCAGCCCCAGGTACAGGGGGAGGCCAAACCTTCATACGTACAGTGCCAGGCGCTGCCAAAAAAACTTAACAGACTTTAAGAAATTGCAAGGAATTCTCCAAGCATTCGTGAACAGGGGCTGCTCAGAGGCACGGGAGCCTTCACCCTGCTGAATTTTTCTCCCCGTAGGGTGCAGCACCTTGTAAACCCATAGCCACGGTGGGTGCTCGGGTGGCCTTTGGGGTGTGCTCGGGTGGCCTTTGGGGTGACCTCGGCCGGGAGCACATTTCTGGGGGGAGCGGTCTGCGTGGAGCCAGCCCCCGCGATTTAATAAGACGCTTATTGTATGTTAAATATCAACAGCTTATAGGAAACATGTGTCCCGAGGATTAACAGCCGTGTAAAAGATAAAGCAGCGAGTCGAACCTCCAAGCAGCATGTTTCAAATAACCCGCTGCTGTCGCAACGTGTAACAACCGGGGCAAGAAGGAACGGGCTGGGGAAGGTAAAACGTGGGCTGCAGATCGCCGCGTCCCCGTAACGGTGGGACGGGGATGGAGCTGCTGGTGCTGGGTTTGCTCGCAGCGAGCTGGTGCCTGGGGACACGAGCACAGAGCAGCGTTTGACCTCTGTCCCTCTGCCCCATTTCTTCCTCCCTTCCCACCTCTCCCCCTTCTTGTTTTTTTTTTTTTTTTTTTTTTTTTTTTACTATTTTTGATTTCTTTATTTTCCCAGGCCCCAATTTCTCCCCCGTCGAGGCGAACCCTTCGGCTAATTAGCAAAACGTGTCGAGGAAAATGATTAATGTCCCGGGAGGAGATCTCGCTGCCTTTGTGCCGGCGTGGACTGACTCCTGCTCCTAAAGGTTTTAGTAAAAGATAAGGGAGCTGGGGACGGGCGAGGGAAGCGTGCGCTCTGCCTGGAGTCACGGGGTGGGAGACGGGGGACGCGGGCGGGTCGGGGTCACCGTCGGATGGAGGGGGCTCACGTTTCCCTGCCTCCGTGTGCGACCGTCACCGTGGTGTCTGGCCTTGGCAGAGGGAAAGACAGAAAGTGCCGCTGAATGGCTGCTTTATTCTTGCAGGGACAGGTAACTCAATCCCCTCGGCCAGGCGAGGGAAGGAGCGGGTCTGTGCTGAAGGATTCCTGCGTGGGTGCGTGCCGCGGGAGCGACGCCGCGGGGGGATTTGGGGAGGGGATGCTCGGGGTGGGCACCCCGAATGGGGGCTGAGTCCAGCACCACACTGGGGTGGTGAGGAAGGGACACTGGGGCAGGGTCCCCATCCCTCTGGCCAAGAGCAGTGCTAGCATTAGGGCCAGAGGCACCCAAACTCCATGGCCAGGCTCGAACCCAACGGGACACCCCTGACACGGTTTGCCATGTGCCAGACCTCTCCATCGTAGCCCTCTGAGCCAAACCCTTTCAACTCCCCCCCAAACCAGCCACATTTGCAGCGGGGGCTCACAAAAAACCCACGACCCTATCACGATCCCATGACCCAGACCCAGCAGCATCGCGTGGGACGTGCCAAAATCCCAGCGTCGGGGCAGGGACGGGACGAGGGAGCTCCAACCCCGGCGCTCCTTATTCTTCTTATTAATATCTTAAATCATGAGAAACTCCACAAGCCAGCAGCCATCTGCAACCCATCCCCGGGAGGCCTGCGCGGCGCGCTGTGTGCCGGGGGGGGCCGGAGGGAGCCTCGGTGGGGGCTGCGGGCGGCCGGGCGCTCGGCGAGGTTTTTTTCCCTGCAGTAAGCAGGCCCCCGGGCTTTAATGAAGCTATTTGTAAAACTCGCTCTGGATAAACAAGAGGCCGTGTGTCAGGCTGGAGGCGGCCTCGCAGGGCTCGGCGGCGCTGGGTGGGACCTCAGCGCAGAAATATTTTCAAGATAAACAGAGGAAAACGAGTCCTGGAGGAGGCCGGAGCCGCTGGCAGCGGCACGCCGCTCCTCTCGGAGATATTTCGGGGCAGGGACTTGGCTTTCTGCGTGCCGCAGCTGAAAGATGCCTTTTTTTTTTTTTTTCCTCCAAAGGGAACCTCGAGAGCTTCTGGGTCAGAAATAACCCCCCCGGGGGCGGTTTGCAGGAAAGCCCTGTAGGGGAGAGAGGTGCAAAGCAGGGGGGTGGTAGGGGCGTTTTGGGGTGCGGGAGAGCTCCCCGGGACACCCCACAGCTCCTCCATCCCCACCGGTGGGCAGGGGCAATGCTGTGCCCCATCCCTCTGGGGGCTGTGCCCCTCCATCCATCCCTGCCCTCCACATCAGCATCAGACCAGGGGGATGCTCTGGGGAGGGGGCACGGGGGCAGGATCAGACCCGGTGGGCTCCCACCACATTTTCCCAACGCCGACGGCCAAAACCCCTCAGCTGGGGATGTCGCTGCTTTGGGGCCGCGGCGGCAGCCCCGGCTGCAGAGATCTGCCCGGTATCTCCCTCTCCTCCCCACCCCCAGCAAATTTAATTAAAAGTCATTCAGATTCCTTTGAAAGAAAATGTCATCCGTCGACACAATTACACTTTAACTAACCAAAGCTGTTACAGTTCCTATATATATTGGAATCAGGCTGTCGTTATTAGTTCTAAGTAAGTAATTTATTCCCATTATTGTGTTCAAATTACAGGATATTACCCCCTGGGGAAATAATCCTGTTATTTGAAATGTAAAAAAAAAGAATTCACATGGACAACAATGGATTCCTAAACGAACCTAACAACAGTCCCGAATCCAGGCACAGCAGCGCCGGCCTCGGCTAGAAATCCATAAAGTTGCTTTTAAAAATGTGTTTTCTCCTCTCTTTTCCTCCTCCCACCCCGACGGAGGTAAACAGGGCTCCTCCTCTTTGCCAAAAAAACTCTGTTTATTGGGGAAGCGGAGCCGAATCTGCAGGAATTTGGCGGGGAGCAGGGGGCGAGCTGCAGCAGGGCAGCCCCGGTGCGCGGCCCGCGGGGGTCCCGTGGGCACTGAAAGCTGCTGGGGGGGTTCGAAGCATCGCTCCCTCCCTCGGCATCTCCTTGGGAGAAGCCAAATTACAGCTTGTCCCTGCGACCCCCGAAACATAAGCAAGTAATTTGGACCCCCGAAAGGAAAAAAGGGGGGGGAAAAAAAGGCAAGAAAAGAAAGAGAATGAGGAGGAAGAGGGAGGGGAGGGAGGAAAATCAGATACACTTGTAACCTGATTACAGCAGCCAGCTATGTGTGCAAAATCACAATGCAGCTCTATAATTAAATCTCTCTTCCCCCCTCCTGCCGAGCTCTTTCCTCTAACAGCCGCGGTACAAAAACAGTCGTTAGGACATCAAATTCCAGCTCCGACCAGAGGGGACTTTTTTTGTCTATAGCCGCTCGGCTCGTCTTTAAGGAAATAATAATTATCGGCTTGCTGCCTGCGGAGCTTTGCGGGGCAGAAAGGGCTCGCCTCGCCGAACCCCGCTGCTCGCCGGGGCGTGGGGACGCCTGCCCCGGGTCCGGCATCGCACCCGGGACCACGAGGAGCCTTGGGGACGTGGGAGGGGACAGCCAAGGGACACCCTCACTGAGGGCTCAGGGAGAAGGGAAGCCCTGGGGTCTCGCAACGGGACTGGGGAGCCCTCTCCAACAGCCCTCAGGCGCTTGGAGCAGGGCTGTTTCCACCCCTCTTTCCCCCATGGGATCCTTCCAGTGTGTTTGGGCTGGCCGTGGGGTGCTGCGACGGCTTGGCGGGTGCACAAAGCCCAGAGCACCCTGGGGACAAGGGGAGCCAGGGGCTCCGAGGGTCTCCCCCTGCACCCCTTAACGCTGTTGATTTTGTCGGTGCTCATCACAGTGGGCTCTCCCCCCCCATGTGCTTTTGCTGGCGGCAGCAGGCCAGGCTCAGCCTTGGGGACTGTTTCCCCATGGGTAAGCTCTTTCTTGGGGTATTTTCAGGGACGGGTTTTGCCTCTGCTCTTCTTTTCTGCCAGCAGGGCCGGGGCGCTGAGCTGTGCGTGGTGACGGCGTGTCTGGTGCTGAATGGTGCAGTCCCTGGGGGATGGCGAGGAAAAAACACGGCCTTGGGGGAATCGTGGTGGGACCCGGCCCGTGAAATGGCCACAGATGGAGTGGGGTGCGTGGACGGCACCTTGGCACGCTAGGGTAAGGGTTCACGGATGGCACCTCGTCACGCTGGGGCAGGGTGCGTGGATGGCACCTTGTTGCAATAGGGCAGGGCGCATGGACAGGGTGCACGGACAGCACCTGGGACAGGGCAGGCTCCACGGATGGCACCTTGTCGTGACACGGTGCATGTCACGACGGGCAGGCACGTAGCAGGGGCATGCACAAGCAGCAGAACGGGGCGCACGCAGCCTTTGAGCGTGAGGCACAATCTCAGATCCGTCCCCAGAGAGCTGTGGACGTTGTGCTCCGAAGGCACCTACCCGAGAACCCTCCCAGCACAACACCCCGGTGCGCTT
This sequence comes from Oxyura jamaicensis, assembly GCF_011077185.1. Lineage (NCBI taxonomy): Eukaryota > Metazoa > Chordata > Aves > Anseriformes > Anatidae > Oxyura > Oxyura jamaicensis. The sequence continues at coordinate 3,845,019 of NC_048906.1, forward strand.
CCACGACGGGATTTAGAAATATATCAGTGAGCGTGAATTTTAAGCCCTGATACCGTGTCCTGGAGCAGTGGCCAGGGTCCCCTTGCAGGCGGGGAAGCCGGGCACCAGCACCATGTCCTGGGCACGCACCTGGCGGTGCTGCCCCAAAGGGGGCTCCTGGGGGGGGTCCAACTCCATCAGGACCCCCCTTTTGGGGGAAGCCTCGTCCCGGAGAGGCGCAGCAAATCCAGCTCGGCCTGCTCCCCAGGGCTCCGCTCGGGTAAACGAGAAGCAGAGAGGAGAGGTGAATTTCCAGAAGGACGGAGCAAAGGCACGCGGCGATGCAGCTCGCTTCCCAACTTCTCTCCCCGCATCTCCCGCTGCGTAAAACGCTCCAGGAGCTTCAGGAGCTGCAGACCCCAGCCTTTAACATCTCACCGTGTCCTGTGATTCCTTCCACACCCCCCAAAGAAGCACAAGCAGCCGTATTTTCCCAGTTAAACCACTTTGTGTGCACACCAAAGTACCTGTGCCCCCCACGGGACAGGCTACAGAGAGCTGCCGGAGCCGAGGGCACCAGTTTTACCCTGAACCCCAAATTTTACCCCAAACCTCAAATTTTACCCCAAATCAGATGCATCCCCACCCGATCCCAAACCGACGGATCCAGGGAACCCCCCTACCCCAGGCACAGGTTGGCACAGGGCTCACCGTGCACAGCCCGGCGCTCCCGGCACACGGGTGCCAAAAACCTCCAGCCGTGACACCGGGCGTTATGGGGGGGCTGCGTTTTGGGGTATTTCCCCTACATTTCCCCACTGAACCACTTTTTTTTTTCCTCCCCAGGGTGTGAGCAGCCCCGGGATCTGCGCTCCTCTCCAGCCATCCGCGGGTGGTGCGTGCCGGCCCCCGTCGTGCCCGGGTGGGTTCTTTATTATTTATTTTTGCCTGATTTTGGAAGAAAAAAGCTTTTTATTGGGTAAAAGATGAGGAAAAAAAAAAAAAACAAAACACAACCAAATAAGCCAGCCCTGCTCCACCAAACACCCAGGGATCCTTCACCCGCTTCCCAGGGGTCTCCCTGTGGGACCCCCCCACCAGGATGCAGTGAGGATGGAGGGGGGGTCGCATGCCCCCCCCCC
>NC_048906.1:3851139-3858846 GCF_011077185.1 Oxyura jamaicensis
GAGCCGGGTTTTGGGGCGCTTTTGGCGTTGGGGAGTGGTTTTTGAGGGGGATCCTCATTGCCCCCCCGAGCCATTAAATATTATTTTACCCCCTCCGAGCCATTAATTAATTTTTCCTTTCCCTTATCTCCCCCTCTCCTAAAATTCCCCGACTTTAAGTCTTTTTTTAAATTCTCCCCTTGGCGGGGAAGCCGCGGGTGGGTCCGGGGGTGCCCCCCCTCCATCCCCCGGGGGTGTGCTCTGTGGGGACCCCCCCTCACCCCGTGTCCCCCCCCCCATATTTTTTTTTTCTCCGTCTCTCCGCAGGCACCACCGACACCGCCGCACCGGGGCTGGCTCCGCACCCCCCACCATGGGACTCCCGGACATTTTTTTTCTGAAAACCCGCTGATTTTGATTTTTTTTATTTTGGGGGGGGAGGGAGAGGAAGAAGAAGAAGAAGAGGAAGAAGAAGGCAAAAAAAAAAAAAAGGGGGGGGGCGGGTGGGAGGGTGGGGGGGGGAAGGCGGTGGCGATCCGGGCGACTGGTGGAAGGCGGCGAGCGGATGATGGATGGCCGAGATTTCGGGCCCCCCCGCTCGGTGCACGGCCCCCCCCCGCTGCTCTCCGGGCTGGCCATGGAGAGCCACCGCCTGGCCGCCGCCGGCCGCCTGCCCCCCGCCGCCGGCCCCATGGCCGCGGGGCTCCCCGCAGCCCTCCAGCCCGGCAAGTTCCTCGCCTCGGGCATCAGCATCCACTCCCACCCCGGTAAGGCTCCGCGGAACCCCCTAACCCTATCCCCTGCCCTCCTCTGCCCACCCTACAGCCGGCCCCGCAGCCGCTTGGTTGTGGGGTTTGGGGTTTTTATCCCAAAGGTTTGCTGCGCGCTTTGGGTTTTTCTTTTTTTTTCCCCAAAATTTGCTGCGCGGTACGGGTTTGGGTTGTTTTCCCAAAGATTTCCCCATTTTATTTTTTTTTCCTTAATTTTTCTCTATGCTTTGGGTTTTAGGTCTTTTTTTCCCAAGTATTTACTGCTCAATATGGGTTTTGGGCTTTTATCCTGAAGGTTTGCTGCCTGCGTTGGGCTTTTTTTTTTTTTTTTTTTCCCAAGGATTTGCTGCGCGGTGTGGGCTTTGGGCTTTTTTCCCAAAGATTTGCTGCATGCTTTGGGTTTTAGTTTTATTTTTTTTCCCAAGGATTTGTTGCGTGCCTTGGGTTTGGGCTCTTTCTCCCAAGGATTTGCTGCGCGGTGTGGGTTTGGATCCTTTTTCCAAGGGTTTGCTGCGTGCTTTGGGTTTCAGATTTCTTTTTTTTTTTCCCGAGGAATTGTTGTGCGGTACGGGTTTTGGGTTCCTTTTTCCCAAGGATTTGTTGCGTGATTTGGGTTTTATTTATTTATTTTTTCCCCAAGGATTTGCTGCGCGGTACGGGTTTGGATTCTTTTTTCAAAGGTTTGCTGCGTGGTTTGGGTTTTGGGTTCTTTTTTCAAAGGATTTACTGTGCCGTATAGGCTTTGGGTTTTTTTCCCGAGGTTTTGCTGTGTGGTTTGGGTTTTTGGTCCTTTTTTTCCAAGGATTTGCTGCATGGTTTGGGTTTCATTTTCTTTTTTCCAAAGGTTTGCTGTGCCGCTTGGGTTTGGGGATTTTTTTTCCCAAGGGTTTGCTGCATAGTTCAGATTTTTTTTGTTTTTATTTTCCTGAGGATTTGCTCTGCTTCGCCTTGTACAGATTGGGGGTAAAAAAAAAAAAAAAAAAAAGGAAAAAAAAAAGGGAATAGGGGGAAAAAATGCTCCCGGTTACTTGCGTGCAGCTATCGCAGATTTTTCGTGCTCCATGGAAAATCCCCGCCGCTCGGCACATTTGCAGCCCGCCTCGGTCCTCCAGGAGAGGGGGAATAAATGGAGTTTGGGGAAAGCTGGGAGGAAGGCACCTTGTCTTGGGCTTGGGAAGGGGCTCGGCTTCTTTGTGATGGGACAAAAAGCCACCCTGGGATGGGAAAAAGAGGTGAAACGGGAAGATTTTTGGGATTTCACTGGCGTGATTCCATGCTGGAGCGCATTCGCCTGAACTGCCGTGGTTCGTGCCAGCTCCGCGGCAGCTCTGCTGGGAGTGGGTGGCTTCTGTGTTTTCTTTCCCTTGGTAATTATTGTTTTTTAAACCTGCAGACAGAAATTTCTATGCTTAGGCCATTCCTTCCCCATTTTATATATATTTTTTTTCTCGGCGCATTCCAACCTTGGGCAATCAACCACCCTCTCCGTTGCCCCTTTTAAAAAAAATACAAAGCTCAGTTGTTTTTACAAAATACGCACTTTATTTTTTTGCCTTGCTCAGCTTTTTATTTATTTGGTTCCACGGCTGGTATTTCGGAGGGGTTTTCTTTTCATTCCCTTTCCGAGCGGCCGGCAGGGCTGGGGAGGAGCGCGGCGTTCGGCCGGCCGCGGGCTCTGGGGGCTGTGGCCCCGTTCCCTTGCCGGGAGGACGCGGGAGATTTCTGCCTGGTTAACTTTCCTCGCTGGCTGATTTTTTCTTTTTTCTTTTTTTTTTTTCTTTCCCCTCCGTTCTTTCCCCTGGGTGTGGAGAGGTGACTCGGAGTTTACTTTAGGCGTTGGGAGGGTGACAGGTTTTGCAATAATAAACCTGCTTTTCTCCCAGCCGCCCGGAATGAATGGCTTTGAAATTTGCAAACCTGATTGCCAACATCTGCAGAGAAGGAAGCAGCCCGAATCGAGAGAAAAGATTTATTAGTTTTAGACTAGGTGGCAGTGCCAATTTCCCAGGTGCGAAGAGAAGAGGTGTAAAACCAAAGAGCTATGAAGCCAAGCACATGGGCAAACACCTTTTCCTTCTTCCCTTTTGTCTTTATTTTTTTTTTACACCCTTTTATTTTTTGTCCTCCATTTTTTTTCCTTTTTCCTCCCCCACCCGCTGCTTAAAGCAGAACACAATCTCTGCAGAAAAAAAATTCATCTGGACAATCTCAAGCCAAACCCTAGTGCTTTTTTTTTTTTAAGTTTTAATTGGGGGGCTCTTTTTCTCTCTGTGTTTTTTTTTTTTTTTTTTTTTTTTCCTTCTCCTCCAAAGTTTCCTTTTCAGGCGCTTCCCTGCAGCCTCGCCGCCCCGGCGGGGAGGCAGGAGGCGAGTCCCAGCACCCGTGCTTGGGCTGGCCCCGCGGGCAATGCACGCTGGTCGGCTCACCCCGCGGCCCCTCGCCAGGGGAATGCGTCTGGTGATCCATTTTTTTTTTTTTTTTTTAAATTCATTGCTGTATTTTTAAAATCTTTAAAAATTTCCTTCCCCGGCTCCAAAGCCTTCCAAAAATCCCCCTCCCTCCGCTGTATGCGCTCCCCGGGGGGAATGCTTAGCATCGAGGTCTGCTCGGGCTCGGCGATTTGTGATCGGGGGAAATTGTTGGAAAAAGACGTGCGTGGTCGGTCCCCAGTGAAACTCCCGTTGTGCCGCGACAGTTGGTAGGCAGGGATTTTTTTTTTTCATTATTTTTTTTATGGCTTTAACGATACCGTTTGAAACGATGATTGCTTCCTGCTATGGAGAGGCCTTTTGTAGGGCTGTGTTTGCAGTGTTGACGGCGGTGTGGCTTTTTTTTTTTTTTAAATGTATTTTTTTGTTATTGTCTCTTTTTTTGTGGCGGTGTTTTTTCGGAGGGGCGGACAGCAGCGGCTTGTGCAAGGGGTTAAGAAAAGTGGGCAGGAGGCGAAGCCTTTAAATAGAGCCAGCTCAACCCAACCTCTGCATACCGCCGGGCTGAAGAAAGAGGCTGTTGAATCCGTCCCAGCGTCCTCCCAAAATAAATACGCCCCGGTAAAAATAGCACGATTGGCCATATTTGAGGATCCAGCTCTCACCGGCACCGCCGTCTTTATTTTCCTCAGCGTGGGCCGGGCTCTGCCCCAGAGCCGAAGGCACGGCCGAGCCTCCTGGCCCCTTTCTCTGGGGATCTCCTGCGGGTCCTCAGCCGTGGAGCCCTTTGCTGGGGGCACGCCGGGGCTGCCCTGGGTTTGGGGTGTGCGGTGGTGGGGCCGGGCAGCTCGGGGATCCTTCCCCGGGGAGGAAGGTGGCGGCTGGCGGTGGCATTTCGGCCGCGGCCTGGAGGAGGGAGGCTGCGTGAGGAGGGAGGCCGCGGTGGATGAAGTCGGGTGGCGGAGTCCATTAAGGCTCCGCTCGCTCTTTGGAGCCCCCGGGGTGGGAAATAGGAGGGGTTTCTGCCTCGCTTTCTTCCCCACGCCACCTTTCTCGGGTACAAGTGGAGCGAGCGGCCTGGTCTCGGCCTGATCTGGCGCCGGCGTGTTGTTCTTGGCAGCCTTGGGGCTTGGGGGAGGTGGAGGCTCGCGAGGGGCTGTGGCCATGCTGGCAGGCAGATGCTGCGAGTTTAATAAGAATAATAATAAAATCTGCTTTTCCCCACGTACTGAGGTATCCTTTCTTGGGTGGGTGTCTGGGGTGCGTGCGGGGGCTGCCCCACAGTCTGCCTTTGGCTCCCACAGTCTCTTCCCCTAAATCGTGCTTGAGAAACGCTTCCCAGAGCCCAGAAAAAGGGACGAGCGGAGCCGAATTTGCCTTAAATCCAGCTCGAGAGCAGCCCCTAAAAGCAAAGCAGCCAGGCAGAGGGGAGCAATCTGTCTTAGCTTGTTTCCCTGCCTCCCCATCAGCATGTGCACCGAAACGTGGGGATTATCGGGGTCAGAAACCACCCCCCTGCTCCTCGGGTCCAGCTCGGGGAGAAGTTTTCCAGCGCAGCAGCGTAGGGGAGGAAATATCCAGCCCCCGGGGTCACTTTGCTGTGCCAGCAAAATCCCCCTGCAGGCACCCTGCTCGCGGCGGCGCGGGGCTTCTGCTGAGACCGCACGTTTCTGCGGGCTCTCGGGGTGTGCTGCAGCACGGCCCTCTTCTTTTTTTGTGTGTGTTTTTTTCTTTTTTCTTTTTCTGGGGAGCTGGGGAATGCTGCGAGGGAAATAACGCCGTGTGTAATGGCCCTTGAAATGGCCATGCCCCCTCCCTGCCCGCCCAGGGGGTGGTGTGCGGGGGGCTCGGGGGGGTACGGCCCTGTAATGCCGCCAGGGGTGAGGAAGGGATGGGGAGGTGGCTGTGTGTCCCCCCCCTGTCACATAGAGCCCTGGTGAAATCGGATGCTCGCCCGTACATCATCCATCAGGGCAGTGAGAGTGGGTGTGTGGGGCTGGGGCTTTCGAGCTGTCCCTTTACACACGGTGTCCCGGGGGACAGAGGAGATGCTCGGCCATTAGATGATGCCCCTGTTGCTCCCTGGGCTTTCTTGCAGTGGGAGGGGGGGAGTTCTGTGGTTTTGGGGGTGTCCCAAAACGAGCCATGAGGACAGGGGTGGCCTTGTGCTGCGGGGAGCACGTCCTGGTGCTGGCAGCCCCCTTGTCCCGGTGGCTGGGTGGGTTGTGGGGTGGCACCTCTGTCCCCAGGCCCTAACAAGTTCCCATCCCCAGTGCCCCAAGCAGGGACGTGCTTGGGCTGTGGTGGTGAAGAGAGAGGAGGGTGTGCAGGGCTTTCTGACCCCTTCCCGGGCTGAACGGCAGCACTACGGAGACATGCTCCATCCGCAGGGCTCGCTGCATCCCCCAGCATCAGAGCGCCTTAGTAGGGCTACCCCAAAGCCACCAGCCCTGACTGGTGATGTGCTGGGGAAAAGCTGACCCGGAGAGGATGCCGGTGCTGGAAATCCTATCCTGGGACATGGGGGGAAGGTGCCCGGTGCTGCCCGCGCTGGGAGCAGGTCTGGCGCTTTCCCAGCAGCTGTTGGGAGAACGGGGAATTGCCGGGAATTGATCTTGCTGCAGACAGGGTTAGCAGAGCAGGGCTTTCGTAAGGGCAATTTCACATCTCCTTCCTTGGAGAACCCAGGGTGAAGCTGAAATTAGTGTCTAATTATATAGCAAATAACCCCAACCTTGCCGTTTCGCCATCATTTGGCAAGTAGGGGACTGAGTGCCGTTACCGGGCATTAACCTGGCGGGAGCCTGGCAGGTGAGCTCGTTGTGGCAGGGTCCTGGTGGATCGAGCATGGGGTCAGCGAGCGGCAGCAGGGCTCCGTGCACCCCAGAACCCGCTGGGTTGAAGCTTGGGGTGGGTGCTGGTGCAGGGATGTGGGGCCGGCCCAGTGGGTACAAGCGTGGAGCTCAGTAGCACAATCTGGCATCGCCCGCTGATGGTGCCGGAGACAAGGGTCTGCTTTGTTCTGCCCCTAAACCAACTAAACAGACCCAAAAACGTGGGTGGGGTGAGGAGGGGGTGCTGGGTTTGCATTTGGGTGCTTTCACCCTCAAAAAAGGTCTCGCCACAAGCAGTGGGATGGTGCAGCTGGGTGCCTGCGGGCCCGGGCAGCCCGCGGTGTCTCCCCACTGTTTGCTCGCTCCACTTATCTCTTTCTTCCCCCCGGCCTCTAGAAGCCGAGGGGATGGCTGCCGGCCTCCTCCTCTCCGTCTGCTGTAGCTGACGGCGCTGGGAAGCGAAAGGTTTAGAGCTGGGTGTCTGCTGCCTGCATCGGGGGGCGATGGGCAGAAAGGAGGAGAGGCGAGGGAGGGCTCGGCAGCGCCGGCTTGGTGCAGCGGAGGCTGGCGGCGGTTTAAATCCGGGAAGACTTGAAATATCAGCAAAAGATGGAAGTGACCTTGGGAATAAACGGCGTTGCCAGCGCAGCCGTGGCCAAAGAGCCATTTTGTGGGAGCTGGATGCAGGCAGGCTGAGCGTGGCGGGGTGGGAGCTGCGAGGAGCGACGCGGTATGGCCGGGAGAGATAACGTGCTTTTGTGGGGGAATAACGGGGGGAGATTTGAAGGCTCCCCGGCCCTTCTCTTGAGATCTGTATCCCCGGCAACTTCTGAAAAGGTGGCTCTTGCTCCTGCCACCATCCATCTTCCCCTGCCACGTTACCGAGAGCAGAGATCCGCTCTTGTGTTTCGCGGTTAGATATATTGCCTGCGCCTTCCTTTCTGCCCCCGCTCCGTTCCAGCGCGCCATTCATTTTCAGCACAATTCCCTGTGGCTTGAATACGCTTTTAATACATTTGGTTTAATTGCTTTTAATAAAATAATTTAAAGGGCTGCCGTGCTGGGGAGGAAGGGGTTCGGAGGGATTCAGCTCTCGCCCTTGCTGCTTGCGGTCCGTTGGCCGGGTGCGAGTGGAGCAGTGCCCGCGTTACCCCGCGCAGTCCCCGCGGCTCCCGTGGCCTCCTGCCCCTTTTGTGCCCCGATCCCAGGGGCGAGGAGGAGGTTTTTTTTCAGGGAAGGCTCCGGGCAGGCTCCATCCCGGGGCTCCCAGCCGTGGCGAATCCCCCGAGCACCTTTCCCCCCTCGTTGTGCTCGGCCGGGTGCGCACATCGCGCTCCACTCCCTTTGTGCGCCGCGCGCCAGGGTTTCCCTTTGCAATCCCAGCGCTACAGCGGGGCTGTCTGCGTAATGAGATTAGTGACACAAAGCGGCAATTCTTCGGCTGCTTTTCATGTATGTTCAGGGCTTGTGTGGGATCGGAAATTCCTACTTTCATCAGATGAGCCCTCTCTGTAACTATTTTGCGGACGGACCTTCCTTCCCTCGGCTCCAGCGATGACATTCGTTTTGGCACAAACGTTTCAGACTTTCCCCTCCCGCCCTCCTTTGCCTCCGCTTCTTCCCAGTCTGAGCCATTGTGAATTTTATCTCATTGTGAATTTTATCTCATTGTGAATTTTATCTCATTGTGAATTT
>NC_048906.1:3858856-3964651 GCF_011077185.1 Oxyura jamaicensis
TCATTGTGAATTTTATCTCATTGTGAATTTTATCTCATTGTGAATTTCATCTTCTTCCTTTCCCCGAATCTCTCTGTCAGCCCAAGCTGCTTCCATCTTGTGGAGGACTGGAGAGCTCGGTGCCCTTCCCTGGCCAGGCTAAAAGCTGTTGTAGAGGGAAGGCAAAAGGTGCTCTCGGATTGTGCAAATGCTCCTTGGTTCCCCTCTAAGTGTGTGTGTATGCACGTACAGGAGGCACACGCAGGGCTTCACTTGATGGAGGTCTCGGCAGGGGCTGGCTGTCCCTGCCTCGTGTCAGCCCCGTGTCATCGGGGCCAGGTTGGAAATTTGTCAAGAGTCCAAAGGCTGTGCTTAATTTTGAATGCGGATTTGCATAATTCATCAGGAATTAAATCACACCGCCATAATATTTGCCTCTGCGTTTATCTCCGTGCATCAGCGGCAGGGAGGCGCGCGGTGCTCGGGTGCACGTCCCCGTGTGCCGCGGGGCTCTGCGCCTTTCTGCTGCGTGGGCGATGCTCGGGAGGGCGCCGGGCACGTGGGGAGGGCAGGAGCTGGAAAAGGGCTGAACAGGGGAGAGGGGGCAGAGGCTGGGCTTTTGAGCCTGGTTTGCTAAATAAAGAGGCTTACGGGATCGTGGTCCGTCGGTAGAGGTGTTCTTCTACCCCAGATGCCTGCAGCCTGCTGCTGAATTTCTTCTGGGGTGGTTTTGGGGTGCTGTGGGGTCTGGGTAAGGGCAGCGTGTTGGCATTGAGGGGTGCCTCGGGTTTCACCACGCGCTTGCCCTGTCCCAGCCACACCACATCCAAGTGATGGAGCTGGAGTGGATCAGACCTCGTTAGCTCGTCACTGCTAAACGAGAAGCTGGTGAGGTGCAGGATGCCAGCGGTCGGTGCCGGAGCCCCGGAGCTTCCCCGGCCATCTCCATCCCGCACCGCGAGATCCTCCGGGAAGCCGTGGCACAGAGCTGGGAATGCCAGCTCTGGCGGCGTTGGACCAACGCTGGCTCTGCTCGGCGGCCGTTTGGGGAGCTGGAAAGCCGAGGGGAGGAGAGGGCAGGTGGCATTTACCTCCCCAGCTTCTGGCGGGTGCCCCGGCGCGCGGCTGCGGGGCTGGCTCCTGCCCATCACGCAGCGGTGTTTAATTTCTCAATGGGAGGGCAGGGAGATAATGCTGCACGGTCCCATTTAACCTGCTGGTGACCTGGTCTTAAGTCATTGTGGCTGAAAATAGACTGCGTTCCCTCCAGGGCATGGCTAATGGCTCTGGGAAAGCTGGGATCTCTCTTTGAAGGCTGACTTAATTGCTGCTGGCAGGCACTCGGTGCAGGTGATGCGGGGACCGGCACCCGTGCCATCCCACAATAACCTCCCCCCACCGAGCGCCTGTAGCTCTCCTGGCTCTGGCAGCGGGTAACGAGCTCCTTTCTAACGAGCGAGGGCACGGGACGCATGGGCGTAGCTGGGTTAATTGCGCGGGCAGGGCTGGGCGAGCCGCGGGAGCGGGGCCCCGCTTGTTTGCTGCTCCTGCGCCCATTTGGAGTAATTAAAAAAATCAGGAACGACGAAATAAAAGGAATTGGGTTAAGTTTTTATGCTGAGGAAGGATGGCGAGCACACGCAACTGATGGGTCTGTGTCCTTGTCGGGAGCAGAGCCAGCCCTAGGACCCCTGGGGGACAGCTCGGTCCCCAAGGATTTTTGGGCAGGCCACTGGAAGCCCTCCTAGAGCAGGCTTCCAGCAGCCAGGTCCTTCATTTCTGGGGATTTTGGTGAGCAATCTGCGAGTGAAATGGGTATTGTTTTAATTCCCATACAGCGTCTTGCAGGACACGGAGCCGGAGAGCGTGCCGATCGCTCCTTGCAGCGTGAGGGCTGGGCAGATGGGAGGGTTTGGTGGGCGCCCACGGGGTGCCAGGTTTAATTACACCTCCGTCAGAGGGGAGGTGTCGGATGGGGCTGGGGATTTGGGGCTGGGGCGCAGAGGAGATGCTGCAGCACTCGGTGCTGGCCCGGGAGGGCTGACAGTGTTTGGCTGTTCGTGCTTTGGGGTTGATGTGGGACGTGTGGGAGCAGCTCGGCTGTCCTCAGACCGGCCGCAGCGGTGCCAGGCACGCGTCCTTCGGCAATGCTGCGATCGCCCGACCTGGCAAGCAGAGAGACACAGCCTCAAATCGAGCTATGTGGGAGCCTGCTGGTGTCTCCAATAGAGCTGTCCTTGTAAAACAATTTGCCAGGAAATAACCCCAGCAGCAGCCCGGCTCGCTCCCCCTGCCCTCTCCATCCCCTGTGGGTTGAGAGCACAGTGGGAAGACCACGGAGAGCTGCTGGGGAATGTGAGCTGAGCGGGGACGTGCGCAGGCTCCCGGCAGGATGGTTTCTGTCCTGGCATGAGGAAAAGCCACCATCCCTCTGCTAGCAGGATGTGTGTCCCCAGGGGACGGACCTTTGGGGCATCCCATCCCTGAGGCTCTGACACCTTGCGTTGTGTTGGGTTGTCGTAGGGCACAAACCCAGACACGGGCTGAGTCCGCAAGCACCCAGAGCGCACGAGCGCAGGTCCCTTGAGTGCTCGTGGCTGCTCCTTCCCCTTCTCCTCTTTCTCCTCCTCCTCTCCGGGGCCCGTGAGCGTTCCCGGGTGAGCAGGAGGTGAGCTCTGGAGCTCGGCCGGCGGCAGGGAACCCCGCGTCCTGCCCCGCTGTGTACTTTGGCCGCGGTGATTCACGGCGAGGGCAGGACGGCTGGAGGAGCGTGGCACGGCCGCCTGCCCGGGGCGCGCGGGCTGCCCGGGGAGCGCGTGGCGTTCCCGTGCTGACGCAGCCGCCAGCAATAGTAAATATTGAGCAAGAGCCGCTTAAAAATAAAACAGCCTGGACGCGGAGTCCCATGTGGAATGAAATAAAATTAAAAGACAATAGAGGTCTGCGCCGGGCCGGTGGCGAGCTCGGCTCTTAAGGCAGTGGTTTTTGCAGCGTGGTCGTGGTCGGGCTGGCGAAGGCTGTGACCACATCCCCCCTTCAGAGGACCCTGTGTGTCTGCGGGGACCACCGCAGCTCCTGCAGAGATGAAAAGGAGTTAAATTCATCGGGCTGTTCTGGATGAGACTCGAGGCTGTAAATTCAGCCCTTGGAGCAGCTGCCAGCCCCGTGGCACGGGGTGCCAGTGGGGCAGGGGCAGGTTTGGGGGCAGAGCAGCTGCAGGGGGCTGCAGGGACGGGGAGCGGCTGCCGCTGCGGTCCGGGTGCATCTGATCCGGGGGCTTTGGTTTCAGCCCGCCGTGTTCGGGGGCTCGTATCGCTGTCGTCTCGTGTATGGCACCGAGTCAAGCCGGCTCCGGTGCCTTGGGTGTCACTAGAGCCACCCTGGCAGGCAGGGGAGGAGGTGGCAAAGATTTACGCCGTCAGCACTCCTGGCTCGCAGCTGTTGGCGAGCCGTAGGCGCGTGCACGAGGAGTAGCCGCCGCCGTGCTGCATGCCCCTGGGGCATGGGCTGTGCCGGGGGGGTCCCAAAAGGGTCTCTCCCAGGAAGTCTGCAGGAGGGGATGGGGGTGTACGGGTGACGGCGAGCATCGACAGCCTTCATCTGCGTCGTGGGGACAGGCTGGCTGCTGGATCCTCACCGTGCTTGGGTCTCTCCCTGTTCCCCTCCCTCCCTGCTGGGGAAGGGGGACCGCTGAGGGTGTAAGAGGTTACCCAGCTGCTCGTGCCGTGGGCTGCTGTCCCAGTTGGCTGCTGTGATGTGCTGTGGGCTGGACTGGGGGAGAGGTGACCGTGTTCCCGGTCAAGGGCTGCAGCTCCGAGCGGCCAGGAGAGATCCCAGCTGCGAGGGGACTGTGGTCTCCCTTGGATGTCCAGCACTGAAAACACACAGTGAAAATAAACCCTGTGCTGCTGCGCTTCCCTTCCCTGATCCCTTCCTCTCTGGGCTCAGGCTGGGGGGACCGTGGGGTGAGCGCTTTTTGGCTGGGGCCCCTTGGTGTCCACAGCCCCTTGCATCACCCCAGCCCTCTCCCGCTGCCATGTCTGCGCCTCGCGGGCTGGGGAGGAGAGGCGAGGTGCTGGCAGTTGGCAATAAATATTTCATAAGTGGCAGAAACCCGTAACGGGCAGACGGGTGCAGGGGCGGGGGGAGTTACTTCACCTCTTCCAGGGTCTTCCGGTGCCGGGGCTGCGGTTTCTCGGGCAAAAAGGGCTCGTGCACGGAGCTCGGCTTTGGGGCGCTCTGCGGCCAGCTCCGCACGTGGCCGCTTGGCCATGCAGGACACCGGGGCTGTCACACAGCTGCGTCCTGCTTCCCCGTTCCCTTTGAGGTGACAGCAAAGGACCAGAGAGCCATCCACGGGCACAAGCAGAGTCTTTGCAGATGCTGTTTCTCCCTGGTGCATCAGTGATGCTGATGCTGCTGGGCAGTTGGGAAGGTGGGGAGTGAATTCCCCGTGGAGGTGCTGCGTCTGTGTTCCCGCTTGCTGCCCGTGGCCCTTGGCAGGTGCTCGAGCGAGATGTCAGCTCCGTGCTGGGCTGGCAGCGAGGGGACGCGGTGGAGGTGCCGGCCGGGCTGGGGTGGAGCAGCTTTCCCAGCGCTGGCACGCACACGTGCCGCACCAGGCATGTTGTCTGGCTCGTCCTCCCGAGCCCTGTCCGGGGGAAATGTGTGCTCAGCTCCACCATACCCCCTCCTGCCCTGCTCTTTCACAACCCCGACTTGGCCGACTCGTCTGGCTGGGGCAGAATTTCAAGCCTGGGGACTGCCACGACCAGAGGGGCTGAGACAAGGGAGATCCGGAGGGTTAAAAGCTCGGGGTGCGTGTTAGCTCAGGGCGATGGCTCCTGGCTTCTCTCTCCTCCCGGGGAGCTTTGGGCAAACCCCGAGCAGGCTGAGCACGTGGGGCCCATCCTCTTCCCCCAGCGCGACCTCCAGCCTCCAGACGTTTGGTGTGTGGTTTGTGCGGTCGCTGCTATCTCCTCTCCCCATCGGTCGCATCCCCTCCCGGCGGTGACTCACGCGGCCGTACCTCTTCCCCGTGCCGCCTCGGAGAGCCGAGCGGCGCTGCAGTTGTGTCAGCCCGGCTGAAAACATCTGCGCCCGCCAAGTTCCTCTAATAACAGCCCTCCGTTGATAGCTCCCGCGTGAAGAAGGTATGTTTTTTGGGAGATGGAGGCGGGGGAAGATGATGGGATGTGCCCGTTTTGGAGCCGGGAAGGAGGGCACGGGTGTGCGCCCCCGCTCCGTGCCCATCCACCACCACAGGGGAGCTGAGCAGGAGCGTGGGTGTGGGGCATCAGGAGCTGCAAGGAGGCTTTTCCCACCTCCCCTGGCTTTTTTCCTCATTTGGGTGAGGTTTTCCAGGAGCGAGAGGGCAGTCTCTGTGCTGGTGGGGACAGGGGGCATGAACGGCAGGCTGCAGGAGCATGTCTCAGCCTGCCTGGCCCCGTCGGCACGTCCCTGGGCAGAAAGGATCCTGCGCTGGTTCAGCAACCGCCCTGGCCCCAGGCAGAGGGAGACGGTTGCGGTTTTCCCCTCTCCCCTCCCTTTTTCCCCTGGCAGCGGGCCGTGGCTGGGGTGAGCTGTGCGTTGCTCACTGCGGTAGAGTTTCTCTCCTTGGCATCGCTTTCTGGCGCGGAGATCCAAGGAGGAAGCAGCTTGCCTGCGGCCACCTCCTGCGAGCGCGGCTCCTCGGTGCCTGGAGGAACCGTATGGCCTCCAACACCTGCCCAGGGCAGCGGGGCAGCAGGTTTTGGGCTGTGAGAGAGTTTTGGGGCAGCCTGGGAGCTGGAGGACTGAAGGGATGCTCTCGTGGTGCCTTGGGGTTGCGTTTCCATTGGGTTCATTCCCTTAAAGGATCTGGCCCTGTTTTCTCCTCCCCGCCCCGGCTCTGGCTGCTGGTGAGGAATTGGACGAGGCTGTGGTTGGGGCAATGAAGTAAATCCCTGTGCCCTGCTTTCCCTACCTGCAGAGCTTTGGGATGTGCAGTGAGCCCCCGTGCTGGGATTAGCCTTCTCCCGGCAGCAGCGCTGCTGCCAGGGCTCGCGGGGTGCTGGAAGGGGTGCCCAGCACACAGGGCTGCTGCAAACCTGCCCTGTGCTGCATCAGGTGCGTCCTGGGCACGGGAGGTGACAGAGCTGGGATGCTCCCCAGCTGTCTCCAGACCTAAGAAGTGGAGCTGGAAATGCTCCCGTGTGAGGGTCTTGGGGTTAAAAAGGCGAGGAGTGAATGCGTGTGCGCTCACGGTGCCTTTACAGCATCCCGCACGAGATGAATTGGCAAGTTTTGGCTGCTGGGAGCAGGCTCTGCGTTGAGCCTCGTGGGCACAGCAGCCAGGAGGGGTCGGTATGAGGATGATAACACTGGAACAGGGCGAGCAGCAGGAATTGGAGCCTTCTGGAGCCCGGCGGGCTGTAGGTTCAGATGGCCACTGTGCGGAGCGCTGCGTCGGTGAAGCGCAGAGGTACGTGGAACAGGTCGAGGCTGTCTAAATAACGTGAAATATTGAGTAGCTCTCAGGATGGTGCTTCACGTGCAGCTACAGCGCGTTGAACTTCTCCATCTCCTCTCTGGTTTTGGTGTGGTTTTGTTCTGATCCAGTTGGATAGGGGACTATCAACAAAGCTCATCGTTGCCTGCTCGCTTTCAGTGCGATTGTTGCGTTTGGGGGGAGTTTGTAGCTAATGGGATCTGAGAGGAAGGGTGGAAGCTTGCAGAGGACTTCACCGGCTCCTTCAGGCTCTCCTGATGGTTTTTATCCAGTCTTTAAATGATGGCACAAACGGGGAAGCTGCTCCTGCTTCAGCACGTTTTGGGGCAGCGCGTGGTGCTGGGGTGTGCAGTATGGGACGGGTGCCGTTTGGTGGCAGTGTTGCAGAGGAATTGCTGCCTGTAGCCAAGAGCTTGTTTAATTACCACTATTACTGTGATTGCCTTCACCAACACGGTGCTGCAGCTCGTTATTCACATGAGGGCATTGCTGGGGGGCCCACTCGCAGCGGAGTCAGGCCGTGCCCAGAAAGCAGCACCGTGGATTCGCAGCGCACCGCCTGCCGGCTTGGGGTCCTTCAGAGGTGCTGAGGGGGACCCCGAGGCGGGTGGCCAAAAGGGGGGGACCCGAGCAGTGCCCCCCATCACGGGCTGTGCCCTGCCTGCTGTGCCGCGTGCATCCTCGCAGCCCGCGCTGCTGGCGCGCGAGGGACCGCCAGCCCCAACAGTCTGTGCTCCTGCGGGGCTCGTTCCAACGCGGCGTGGCTCAAACATGTTTCCCTCTTCTGTTCCCATCTTCCTGCAGGCTTTTCCCATCTGCCTAACGGGCTCTACCCGTCGTACATTCCCCTGAGCCACCTCGAGCCCCCCAGTGCCGGCAGTCCTCTGCTGGCCCAGCTGGGTCAGCACAGCCTCTTCGAGTCGCAGAAAGGTGAGTGGGGGTCCCGCCTCTCCTTCCCCTTGTCCGCCCCGCAGCACTCAACATCTGTGGGATAGGGGACGTGGAGGGGAGAGCAGCATCCCCTGGGGTTATCACCAAGGGATATTTCTTGGGTTTTAGCCGAGGTCTTAAATGTGGCTTTGCTATGGGGAACGTGGCTGGGTCCTGCCTTGCAGCCCCTGTGTTCTGCAGCAGAAGGCTCGGTGCGCAGCAGACGGGGTTGTCCTGCGTCCCACCTGGGTCACACGGAGGTTCCTGCCCCGTCTCCTCTGCTCTGTTCCTTCCTAGCCTCCTGAGTCATCACTGAGACATCCTAAAAACCCGATTCCTCCCAGTTTGCCACCTCTCCCCTGTCTCTTGTAATCTTGCCTGGCCTGGTAATGTTGTCTGCCTTTGCTCCACAGATGGCTTCTACCTGTCCAGCCACGCGGGCCAGTCGGCTTTGCACCCACAGCCGCCCCTCTCGAGGACGGCGGGCAGCCACACGCCGAGCACCCTGCTCCGGGAGAAGGACCTCGGGCAGCTGCACAAGAGCTCGAAAGAAAGCCTGAAGGACCCCGGCGGGAAGGAGCGGGGATGCCGGAGCGATCTCTCCCTGCCCTTCGCCAAGAAGGAGGGCAAGCCCAAGGAGGAGCCGCGGCCCCGCAGCGTGGTAGACCTCACGCAGGACACCAAGCCCGACAGCGACCGCAAGGTGAGCGTGGTGGAGAAGGCGGTGAAGGTCGGCGAGCGCCTCTCGCCCTTCCTGGCCGAGCACTTGCCAAACCGGGGCGGTGGCGGCGGTGGGGAACCCAAGTCCAAGAACCCGCTGCAGAGCTCGTCCCTCAGCAACTGCAATGGCGGCGGGGACCCCATGCTGAAGGTCCTGGGCGCCGAGCAGGACCGCTGTGCCAAGGACCCCGCTCGGCACGACGAGAACATGAGGCCTTCCGCCCACGCCCACGCCGAGCGGCTGAAGCGGGGCGAGCCCCTGCTGCCCTCGGTGGGCGCTTTGCACGTCTCCTGCAGCTGCCCGTCCCCGCACCCCTCGCAGCCGGGGAAGATGACGCCCGCCACGACATTCCCCCCGCAGCCCGTCCATTCCAGCATGTACACCATCTTCCCGCCGGCCAAGGAGCTGGGGAGGGAGCACAAAGTCATCGCCCCCACCTTCGTGCCTTCGGTCGAAGCCTACGACGAGAGGAGCGGGCCCATCCAGATCGCCTCGCAGGCCCGCGACAACAAGGCGAAGGACAAGGACCTCGGCAAGGTGGGGGTGCTGCAGTCGCCCCCGGAGCGGTGCCTCGCGGACGCCTCCCGCACGCTCTTGTCCCAGGACTTCTCTTGCCACGGCGATGCCAAAAGGATGGAGGCGCTGAGGGAGAAGGGCTCGGTGATCAGGGCCAACTCCATGGCGCTGAAGAGGCAGGTCGCTTCGGAGCCTTTCCTCAACAGGCCGGGGCTGGGTTCTCCGGAGAGCAGGGAGTTCCTGGCCTCCAAGGACTTGCTGAAGCCGAGTCCAGAGGCAGAGCATCGCCCCTGCGAGCGGGACCGCTTCCAGCGCTCCAGCTCCAAGGAGGCAGCGAAGGTCTATGGCACTTTGGACTCCTCTCGGCAGCACCTGGACCACGGCCAGCTGAAGCCGCCCGAGCAGAAGTGGAAGCCCTTTGAGATGGGCAACTTCGCCACCACGCAGATGGCCGTGCTGGCCGCCCAGCACAACCACGTCACCCGGGCCGAGGAGGAGGCCAAGAAGGTCTACCTGGACCCCAGCGGCTTACCGCGCTCCTCGGTGGTGGGCTCGCGGGGCGCTGCCGACGTCCTCCACCCCACCTCCCATGGCGAAGGCTCGGCCATGCAGAGCCTCATCAAGTACAGCGGCAGCTTTGCCAAGGAGACCGCGTCCCGGCAGAGCTGCGGCAAGAAAAGCCCCTTCGGCGGCTTGGGCAACATGAAGTTGGACTCCTCGCAGCTGGGCACCTCCAAAGTGCAGCAGCTGCTGGCGCAGCAGCCGGCGAAGCAGCTAAAGAGGGATCCTGAGAGACCCGAGAGTGCCAAATCCTTTGGCCGTGAGAGTATCAGCTCCCAGGGCGAGGTGGAGGTGAGGCACTTGCCCGTCGGCATCGCCGTGGCCGTGGCCCGGCAGAAGGACAACAGCAGCAGCAGCAGCAGCAGCAAGCTGGCACCCAGCCTGGCGGACCGGGATCGCTCGCTGTCCCTCAGCAGCATCAAAGGTGGGTTCCCCAGACCCGTCCTGGGGCTCTTTGTACGGATCTGTTCGGTGGGTAGAGCAGCCCAACGCAGGCTGTGTGGTGTGAGATGAGTTGGGCGCCCTCAGCTCCCTTTGCCTTCTGTTCGCAGCCAAGTTTTTGTCATAAACCATGGCCAAGCAGGGCTCCCCATGCCGGTCCTGTCCCCACCCTTGGGGGCTGCGGTTGTGGCTGCGCCGTCCCTGCTCCAGTGGCATTGGTATGAGTTTGCCCCGTGCAGTTTGGCTCTGCCATGGGCCACCAGCTGCAGCGGCGCTGAAGCCAAGCCCGGAGCTTCACGAGGCTGCGGCGAAGCCAAGCTGGGCCTTGTCGGAGGCTGTTGGCCGGGGCTGGGACCTCAGCCACCCATGCGAGCGGGAAGGAGGAAGGGAAACTCCTTACCAGCACCCCTTTCCCTGCTCTGTCCACCTCCAGCAACCCCTCTCCGTGGGTTTGACTGCCGTTAGTGCACGGAGCGGTGCCAAAGCTGGCGGCCGGTGAGCCCCCCGCCGTGGGAGCTGACAGCCCGCGTCCCGCCCGCCGCGCGGTCCCTGGCTTTCCATTTTTCCCATTTTTCTCCCTTTGCCCCCTCTCCGCGTTCCCATCGCCTCCCGACGCCCTCGAGAGCCGCCCGAGGACCTCGTGGGCAGCACAGGGAGCTGTTTGTTCAGCCCTTGCATCGCCCAGACCCTCCCGGCGTGCCTTAAATGTAATTTACTGAGCCGAACTAAAAGGCTGCAAACAAGGGCTGGATTCTGGCAGGCCCGCGGGCCTGTTGCTAAGGGATGCAGTTGGCTTTCAGACAGAACACAAGACTGCTTTTCTCCTCCTCTCACCCCCCCCAACGGTGCCCCCCCCCCTTTGTGTGCCAGGAGATATTCATCTAATAACATTAGCTTGCTTGCGCTGAGTGGACGGTGCTTGAATGTTTAGGCCTTTTAAGAAGGAGAAAGCAGGCTTTAGTTGGCTAATGTGTAGTATTTGGCAAGTAAAATGCAAGTATTTAGTGCCGGGCATCGGTCGTCAGGGAAACGGGCCCGAGCCTTTCCCCTGTGCATAAGTGATTGAATTTTTCTATGCGGGCCGTGCGTCATGTTCGTATGTGCGGACAGAATGATCATTCAGCGGCGGGACAATCGGCGGTCTGTAGAGAGAAGGGACCGTCCCGCTGGCGGGGCAGGGGCTGGGGAGGAGCTGCACGGATAAGAAAGGGTGTGCGTGCGTGGGGGGTGAGGACAGGGCGATAAAGCTGCCTGCAAACAGCAGGTCCTGAGTAAAAGGGGTGGGAGGGAGAGGAGCAGAGGCCTCTGGGGATGGCCACTGACCCTGGGGAGTCCTTTGGGACGGAGAGGGGTGTGCTGGGTGTTCAGAGCATCTTTGCTTTCTGCCTGAAGCCCGTGGCAGGAGCCTGGGGAGAGGAGCCGGGCGAGATGTTGTCTTGTTCCTGGATTCCTTCTGACAGTAAAAGCTGAGGGAATTGGAGGCTTGACAGCAAAAAACAAAAAACACACCAAAAACGCGGGCTGTCCAGGTTTGTGGAAATACACAGCGGAGCCCTCCTTTAAAAGGCTGCCTGTCAGCAGCGCGGACTTGATGCTACGGGAGGCTTTCTCCTGTGCCAAACCTTATCCAGACGCCAGAGCCGGGGGCCAGGGTGCAGCTGTGCGAGGCCGCCGAGCCCTGCAGGGTGCAGAGCATCGTCCAGGCAGGAGATGTGCTGGCAGGCAGCACCCAGAGCCGTGGGGAAGCAAGCGCCTTCCTCCTGGACCCACCTGTGTCCCTTTAGACTGTCCTGCAGCTCACTGCAAGCAGGGCTGGGGTTTAGCGGTCACCCAACCATAGCACGGACAGGGAAATGTGGAAGAAACGTGTGTACAAGAGAGTAGTTAGGGAAAAGTAAGCCTAAAATACCTGATCCAAGCAGGGCCAGCAAGGAGCAGCTGGGGGTGTGCTCCTGTGAAGGTTGCTTCCTCCCCTCGCAGACACAGCTGCTGCCCTGCCAGGTCGTGTTTTAGGATTCTGGATGAGCCGTTTCTCCAGCCCAACATCCAGCCTCCTTCTTTGGACTCCTGCCCTCATCTGCCATATGTGCCCCTGCCTCACCGGACCCTTTCCTGTTGCGTGGTCTGGGAGGGGGATGCAGATGCTCGCTAAGGGGCTGGATTGCAGAGCGCAGCCTGCTGCTTCTGTCAGAATCTGTCGTGTTGCTGCTGCCTGTTGCACAGGGACGGCTTTGGAGCACACCCAGTGCTCCCAGTCTGGTTTACAAGAGCAGAAGGAGCCTCTTAGAGGCACAGCTATAATCCCCCCCCCTTACTGCACTTTGGTAAGATGTGTTCAGCATGACCATGTGGTTCGATACAGGGATTTAGCCGGGCCCGGTCCCCTTCTGAGATGGGAAACCCACCACTGTCCTTTGGCAAAAATGGTCCTGTTGGTCCTGCTGCTCCCAGGCTGGTGGCTCACCTGTCCTGGGAGAGCGGCCAGAGGTGTTGCGTCGGTCCCTGGATGGCCTGAAAATATCAATCGTGAGCCAGGTGTAGCTGGGTGCTCCCGGGAACCCCTTTTGTGAGAGCATCTTGGTCATGTAGACAGCCCTGCCCCAGTCTTCCAGGGCTTAAATCTGGTAGTCCTGGGGAGGGAGAGCTTGTCCTGGGCTGCTGCTTACCTCTGATGGCGCTGGGTGTCCCCTAGGGCACGGACGCTCGGAAGACGACTGCGGGGACGAGAGGAGCCGCCACCGGGACAGCCACCTCCTGGCAGGGCGGCTGGAGCGGGATCAGGAGAAGCTGCTCAGGTGAGGCTCGGAGGGCGACGGGGTCTCCAGCCGTGGCTACCACAAGCCATGCTCGGGACCACGCTTGTTCTGCAAGCTGGCCCCATCCCCCTGTGCTCCTCCAGTGCCCTGTAGCACTCAGCGCCTTTTTTCTCCCTCTTGCCTCCCCCGTGACCAGAGAGAGCAAGGAGCTGGCAGATTTCGCTCGGATACATCCCTCCGGCTGTGCCACCAACGGTTTGAACTCCAACCTGATGGTGACAGGAGGCCCGGCCTTGGCGGGCTCGGGGCGCTGGTCTGCAGACCCAGCTTCGCACCTGGCCGCGCACCCCTGGCTCCCCAGGACGGGGAGCCCCTCCATGTGGCTGGCCGGCCACCCCTACGGTGAGTGCCCTGGAGGTAGCGACGTGTCCACGGGGTGCCCACACCGATATGATCCACTGCCAGGTATCGCTGAGCACCCGGTGAGGCTGCTCGGGGATTGTAGGGGATAGGGAAGGGGGTGTTTGGGAGCTATCGAATGGTGGGTGGCTTCTTGTGTGGGTAGGAACTGCCGGTGTCCCTTGAGTTGTGACCGTGCTGTTCCTTCTTCCAGGACTCGGCCACCCTTCCCTGCACCAGGGCATGACTCCAGGCTTCCCCCCTGCCATGGGGGGGGCTCTCCCTTCTGCCTACCAGTTTGCCAGAGACCCGCAGTCAGGGCAGCTTGTCGTGATCCCCAGCGAGCACTTACCGCACTTCGGTAAGTCCCGAGGAGGGGAGGTGGCTTTGGAGGTGGCTAAACGGGAGTGAACGTACCCGTGGGGACCAGCAGCTGCAGCTCTCGGGTGGGTGTGAACCAGCTCCTTGTTATGTGTGTTCTGGAGATGGAAATGTGTCGTCTTCTGCACTGGCTTCTCATCATGTGGAGGACCTCGTGGAGTTTGGCTCTTTGGTTAGGAGAATCTGCTCTTGGGATCAGCCAGGGACGGGCAAGCCACAGCTGCCTAGAATCATAGGAACAAATAGAAGGCAAAGCAAGTCAGAGACCCCCAGGACCCATGCGTGAGTGGGAGTGGGGCTACAGAGAGAAAGACAGCACGCTTTCCATTTCTGGTTGTGTTTTTGCATAGCTTGATGTTCGGCATCCCCACGCCACAAGGTTGGGGTAGATCCCCTTCCCCTGAGCAGCGCTGATTCCTCTAACCCTCTAGCCACCCCTGTCCTCCTGCCTCCTTGACTGTGCCTCTGCTCATTCCCCAGCGGAGCTGATGGACCGGGCGCCCCCGCTGTGGCCCGCCATGTACCCCCCGACCCGGAGCTCCCTGCAGCACGCTCACCAGCTCCAGCTGCTCTCCCACCAGCAGCTGCTGCGGCAGCACGAGCTGTACATCCTGCAGCAGCAAGCGGCCCACGCCATGGAGCTACAGAGGAGCGCCCAGCTCGTGGTACGTCCTCGGGAGCTTCCAGCTTGGAGGCGAAAGAGCCTGGAGTTGGGGGGCCTGGGGGGAGAGAGCACAGCCACGCAGGTGTTGTAGGGGTGTCTCGAGGGCAGGGGTGCACTGAGGAATCCAGTCCTGGTCCCCAGGAGCTGTGGTATTCAGTGCAGCATGGAGAGGTGGGGTGGTTTTAAAGGGGTTTGGCGTCAAGCTTCTGAGCACCGGTGTCAGGAGAGCTGCCCAGTGGCACATGGCTTTGATTCCGTCCTTGGGATTGTCTCTGACCTGGGTGGCTTCATCCCTGGTCCCCTGCAAACAAGCCTCCTGTGGCGGCTCGGAGAAGCAGCTGCGATGCTGGCAGTGGTGGCGCTGGGTCCTGGAGCCAGCTCCCATTCACCAGGCAGTTTTGGCAGTCGGGAGGTTTCGTTTGGGTGCGTTTTGCACCCAGTTAATTTTTTGTAGTGGTCATCTGGTTTTCGACCTTCGTTTTACGTGTGTGCTTGCCAGTCTGGAGGCTTAGAAATAGAAACCGCTTTTTCTGGTTGTGATTGAAAGCTGAGACACCCTTCACATGGCTCCTGGAGCTGGGGCTTCATAAAGAAAACAATTACAGACCCCATGATGAGTCCCAGAGCAATCTACATCTGTTCCTGCAGGTGCATCCTAGCAGATCGTGGTTCAGGTGCTTCAGGAGACCTTTCCTAGCTCTGACCACTTGAACTCTTCTCACCCTGGCACTTAGGAAGTGCTGGTTTGAGATCAGTGCCGGCCTCCATCAGATCGCCCTTAAAATGGTGTCAGGGTTGGGAGCGTGTTTTATTGCAGTCCATATTTGATACAATGAGGTTTTGGCCTCGTTTGGCGGTGGGTCTGTGTCGCTTTCCAGGAGCAGGCGGAGATGTGCTGAGCTGTGCTCTGTTCTTGTCGCAGGAGAGGTTGAAGGCAACCGAGCAGCGAGCAGATATGGAGGAGAAGGTGACGAAGCGGAGCCTGGACAGTGCCAAATCAGGCCTTTCCTCCTCTGCCCCGGGTCTGGTGCACCGAAAACCTCCTGTGCTGTCTCCCAGCGCCTCCACGTCCTACAGCAAGGCTGTGAGTCCACCTCCCCTCTCTCCCAGGGCCTCACCCGTGTCTGTGCTCAAAGCTGAGGTGATCCAAAAGATGGAGGAGCCACCTTCGCAGCCAGCCTACTCCTACCCCGCCACCCCCAGCTCCCATCCTTCCAGCCCGCCCCCCGCCTCTCCGCCCCCTGCCCCTGCCATCCCTCCAAAGGAAGAGGCGCCCGAGACCGTGGAGAAGAAAGACCTGGAGCTGGAAAAAGAGGCTGCCGGTCCGTTTCAGGCCTTGTTCCCAGGTAAGAGAGCCCTGCTTTGGCAGAGTCCCGGTGTGTTTGTGCCTGCCTCCCTTTTTTCTCCTTGGCTCTTTCCTGCTTCCACCCTTTCCCCCTAGAGAAAACCATGTCGCTCCTCTATGAAAGGCAGGGGAGAGGCAAGGACCAGCGTGGTGTGGTGGGCTGGGGTCGATGCCGGGGTTGTAGGGGCACCTGGCGCAGAGGGCTCTCTTCTTCCCTTGGGTCGAGCCTGGGTTGGTTCCTCCAGAGCTGAGGTCTCCGTGGGAGAAGGATGCGGGGTCCAGGTGCAGGAGAGTGCTGGGAGGTGCAGAGGGGACATCTGGGGTGCTGCTGCCTGAGGCAGAGGGTGGCATCGTGGCCAGGAGAGAGGTGCCCAAGCAGCCAAACTGTGAGAAGGGAAGAGATGAGAGTTGACGGAAGCAAAGGGAGCCCCTCTATATACCTTAGTGAGAGAGGGGCTGCTTTGGAGACCTGGCCGTTACACAGCCTGTCCCTTCTGATGTCTTGCAGAGATCCCCCCGGGATATCCATTCCAGTCCCTGCCTCCCTCCTTCGGAAGACACTACCCCTACCTCCTCCAGCCCACCGCAGCGTCCGATGCGGACGGCTTGGCTCCTGACGTCCCGCTGCCTGCCGAAGGCTCCGAGCACATGGAGCTTTCCCCAGAGGTCAAACCCATCCACCTGTCTCCGTCCAAAATGCTAGAACCCATCCAAGCGGCAGCAGAAGAGGAGTCCTTGGAAGAGCGGGTGAAATCGGAAGTGCAGATGGAGGAAAACCAAGAAGGCATCTGCGAGCAGGACATGGGGCCTCTGAACATCGCCGCCTCCGCAGCCGTCCCGGTGCAGAACGTGGACAACTGCAACCTCCTCCTGCATCAAGGCGAAGCCCTGGGTGCTATGGAGCAGGACCAGGAGGACCTCCAGAGCTGCCCGCCACCTTACCAGGTCGTGGCCTGCCCCGCAGAAGCAGAGGCTCCAGCAGAGACGGGGAGCGGAGCAGAAAGCTGCTCCGTGCACATGGACTACGACGGCTCGCTCGTGCACGCGGAGACCGAGCCGCCCGAGATGGACTTGACGCCGCAGCGGGAGGAGGCCTCTGTAGCCATGGATCTGCAGAGCGCCGACGTGCCCTGCGGCAGGGAGTTCCCCAGCCTGCCCCCCGAGGAGGGGGAGCAGGGGCCGGAGATCCACTCCTACACAGACGAGGCGATTTCTTGCCAAATACCAGCTCTGGACATCAAGCCGGGCGACCCGCTGGCTGGGATGAACGCTCTGGTGGCTGCCACGGAGATGCCTCAGGCTTGTTCCTTGTTGACTACTGCCAGCGTGGCCCCATCCCAGGTGAAGATGGAGGTGTTACCTGAGCAGGCCTTGGAGCACTCCTTCCTGCAGGGGATCACTCTGCTGAGTGAAATCGCCGAGATGGAGCTGGAGAAACGGAAGCAAGAAATGCAAAGTAAGTCGTGAGAGCGCGGTCTGGCCGTGGGCAAAAGTGGGGTCTCTCGAACCCTCAGCCATGCAGCAAGGAGCAATGCCCCAAAATTCAGGAGCAGCTGGCACTTTGGAAGGAGTTGGAGTCAGGTTTTTGTTGCAGTAGGCCGAGGTGCACGCGGCTTCTGGACTGCTCTCCCCTTCCAAAGGCCCTCTCCGTGTCTAGACAGCTTGCGGTATGCGTAGCGGAAACGCAGCCCCACTTGCTCGGAGCTGCCAGGGTAACACCCTTCTGGCAGGCAGCGAGGCTGCAGTCTGTCGGGGTTTGGCACAGGAGGCCCCAGTAGCTCGAGATGATGCTTTCCAAGAGCTTGGCAGGTCCTGAAAAGATCTCACCTTCCAGTAACTTCCTGAGGCGAGTCGTGGTGGGAGCTGCCAGTTGTGCTATGGCTGGGCACAACGGGAGATCTCAAGTGGGGGTCGGGGGCATCAGGGAGGCTACGTGAGCTGCCGTGGCCCAGAAAGGGGCATCAGCCCCTCCTTGTGGGGCTGCTATTGCAGGATGAACTTCTGTAAGTTTTATTTCCACCCCCCCCGTCCTTCCCAGCAGGTCCAGAGAGTTTCCCTGTCCGGCCAACGCTGGAGAGTTTGCTGGCTGCCAGCACCCACATGCTCATGGAAGTACTTTCCACCCCCTTTATGGAAAGTCTGAAAACCATCCGGCTGCCTCGAGAGCTGAATCCCAACAAAAAGTACAGCTGGATGCAGAAGAAAGATGAACCCGTAAGTAGCTCGTAGCGCGGCTCAGCCCGAGCAGCCGCAGTGCCTCCATCCGCTGGCCACAGATTGCACCCGGCTCGCGTCGCCCGTGTGCGTCCGGCAAAGTTTGCCATCGCTTCCCTCTGTGTTGGGAGCTGCAGAGGAGTCAGGATCCAGCTTCCTCCCTCGTTTGTGAACCACCACCATTGATCTCAGCAGGGCCCTCCGCAGCCCTAGAAGGGGTGTCTGTAATACAAAGCCAGCGGGAGCTCGTATCTAACCGCTTTGGCAGGGGGGATAAGCAAAGCTAGTGGCAGCAGGGTTTTTTTTTTCCTTTCTTTTTCTTTCCTGACTCTTCCCCGTGGGAGAGACTGACAAGTTATTTTGTGCCCAGCGAGTAAATGTTCCAAAACGGGGAATATTTTGATGTATGTTTTTAAATAAGGGAGAAGAGACTCCACAGGTGTATTTTATTCTGTAGGCTATTTCCCAGGGTTGCTGTCCCTCAGAGCTTTACCATCCCATGCACAAGCCACAGAGCATCTTTGCTTGGCTGGTTTTGCTCTGGTACAGCTCTAGGGTGGGCGCGAGGGTGCTGTGCTCCCCTGTAAGCACCCAGGGCATCCCTGCCAGGCTGCAGATACTGGCCATTGTAAGTCACCCCCGGTATGCACCACCCCAGACCAGATGGGGGCCTGGACATGTCCTGACCTCCTCCTCCCCACCCCAGATGTACTCCATCAAATCGGCCATCGAGAACATGGACGCGATGGAGCTGGACTACAGGATGAGGCTGGCGGAGCTGCAGCGGCGGTACAAGGAGAAGCAGCGGGAGCTGGTGAAGCTGCAGCGGCGCCGGGACTCTGAGTAAGTCGCAGGCTGTTCACCCCGTCTTTTTTTTTCCAGCTGGGCACTTTCACTGCCTCTTGGTCCCGGAGAGAAAACAGCCCTCCATGCCTCCATTTCCTCTCCTCGCGGTACGGCTCGCCAGAGCTTTGCACAGCACACTCCTAGGCTATGTGGCACAGCAACCTGAGCACTGGTGAATACAGCTGGGAGACCGTATTAGAGACAACCTTGGCTTCAGCAGCTCAGTTTAGCAGTTCGGTGACAGGCGAAGGTTCTGGGTTGGCTCCCGTTCTTGCTTGCTTTCTTTTAATTTTTTCCCCTTTTTCTTCTTTTTTTTTTTTTTGGATTTATTTGCTTTATTTTTTTCTCTTGTTTGTTTTGCTTTTTTGGTTGCAAAATTTGATTATTTTTTTTCCTTTGCTTTTTTTTTTCCGTTGTTGCCTTGGTTAACAGTGAAGCGTGTGGTTTTTTTAAAGGGAAAAGCATGACGAGAAAAGTAGAAGCTTGGCGAGAAGAGGCCCTGGAAGGCCCAGGAAGAGGAAACTTGGATCAAGCGCTCTGTCGCCCATTAAGGAGAGAGGGAAGAGTGACAGCAAGAGTGGAAAGTAAGGCTGGAAATTGGGGAAGCCGGGAAAATGGCAGGGTCGCTGCACAGGGTCGCACTTGGGACGCAGTGGGGGCGACGTGTTGGCAGGCTGGCTGCTGGCAGCAGCAGTGGTGTTTTAACGCGAGCGTGTCTTTGCGCTGGGAGCACGGTGCTGGCCTCCTCCGTCCCCGCGGGGAGAGCACGCGGCCGTGGTGCTGGGCGCAGGCAGGGCAGGCAGAGCAGAGCGGTGCTGAGATAACGGAGCAGCCGGCTGGGCCTGGAGGTGAGCTCTTGGTGATGGGGAGCGTCCTCGTGTGCTGTCGGGAGAGCAGGTGCCGCAGGGCTAATTGCAGAGGTGCTGGTGTCAAAAAAGGGAAGGACAGGGCTAGGTTGTCTGCTTTCTCGGGCCTTTCTGCTGCGTTTCTTCTGTCTTCGCCTCCTGTGCCTTCCATCAGTGGGAGTTGGTTTGGCCTGACCTCTCTCTTTCAATTGTCTGGATCGTTCTCTCCTGCCTTTTTCTCTTTTGCAAGTCCAACTGCTCTTGTTTGGATGTGTGGATCACAACACCACTGTCTATCCAACCATCCACGGATGGCCAAGCCTCTCCAAAGGGAAGGCATCTCCGAGCTGCCTCCTTGGGTGCTACGTGTTTTTGCAAACATCCTTCCAAGGCTGCAAATTAGACTCAGGTGCCCAGCTCCCACTGACCACGTGCCTTTGAAGATCTGTTCTCTCGGTGGCTCTGTACTTTGCTCCTCTGGTTTGGATGGCTGGACAGGCTGGAGGCACCCAGAGGTGGCTGGAGTTGTGCATGTGTGCGTGCATGAGCGTGTTGTGTATGCACATCCCCACGCTACAGAGATCTGGCTTAGGACGTGAAAGTGCACCCTCAGCCAGTGCCTAGGGCCTGAGGTGTTGGTTTTGGTGTCTGCAGTGGTCAGCAGGGAGGACAGAAGGGAGGGGAGATGCCTGGAAGCTGAGGAGGCTGCGTTGACATGGGCTTAGCATGAAGGAGGCAGTGTGAGGGAGTTTTTAATGGAGGCTCGGTAGAGGTCTTGAGGTGTTGACGGATCTCTCCATCCATCAAATAGCTTCTGGAGACAGCTGGGGAGCAGTGAAATATGTGCTTCTAGTCTCACCTACATATTTTTTTATTATTTTTATTATTTATTTATCCTCTCCTTCCCCGCCCCCCCCCCCCCCAAATCCTGGAGAGACCGAAAACACACACTCTAAATGCCTCTCACACTGGGGCCGGGCTCGTAAAGTGGATTACCTGTCCTCTGAGCAGGTTGGTCCTCACAGTGCCCTTGTCCCTCCATGTTTCCCTGCATGGTGGTTCCTTCCACCTGCTTACTCATACCCGAGCAGCCTGGTGCCCAGGCAGTGCGGCACCTCCCTGGGCATCTCTGTACCTACAGAGTCTGTGAAAACAGAGGTGGGAAAAGACCTACAGGCCAGCTCAGCTGTCCAGCCTTCCCCCTGCTGATCTGAACCAAATTGGGCACTTCTCAGTGGCTGTTACTCCAGACACTTCCTTTCAGGGACCACCTTGCAGATCTCTGATTTCAGGCACCTCATCTGTGCTGGTGGCCAGGAGTGTGCAAGGAGGGCTCCTTGGCTCTCCTGTTTGGTGGAAAACAAGAGGCAGGCCCTCACTTTGTCCAAACTGCTGTCACTTCACAGTGGATTTGGCTCCCGTTGAGGATCCCTGCTGTCCTAGGAGACATTTAACCTCACTTTTGAGCTTGGAGGGGATCACAGGGAGGAAAGCCCCCCCCACCTTGACCCATCCTGTGCTTGGCTTGCAGACTGAGCAAGTCCTTGTTGCTCTCCGAAGACTCTGAGACTGGCGAGGGCATGAAGAAGAGGCACAAGGGGGCCCTCCCAGAGGAGGACGAGGATGTGGAGAGCAGCAGTGGCAAGATGAAAGGAAGGAATCAGAGCTGGGAAGAGCACGATGTGGCTCCCAGCTTCTCAAACGAGGTCAGTGCCCTCACGGGGAATGCAGAGCCATGGGCCAAAAGCAGATCTTTCCCATTTTGCCATCGTTGGCTTGCACTGAATAACTCCTGTTGTTACAGCATCTGCTCTCAATTCACCTGTGTTGAGATGCTCCTCAAGGGAGGGCTTTCTGCAGTGGAGGGGTGTTCACAAAAGCTAGCATTGGCATCTGGATGTTGGGCAGGCCTAGTAATAGATAGAAGTGAGCACCTTTGAGCCAGCCAGAGCATTGCAGTGTTGCACTGGCTCTGAATCCAGAGCAGTGTTTGCCTTACTCCTCTGGCTGTCGAGGCAGCAGTGGGGGACTGACTTTCTGAGCAAGGGAGTGCGAGCTCGCTATTTTAAATGCAGGCTCTTCTTCTGCTCCTATTGAAGCAATGAGGTATTTACTGGAGCTTTAAGCTGCTGATGAAATCCAAAAGGCATACAGGCAAAGTACTGAGTTACAGCTGCTGTTATCTAGCTGTAGCACGTGTAAAGTAAATTTACTTTTTTTCAAGGAGCAAGAAAATATGGAATGGGTGTAACAGCCCTGGCTGTAATGCAGTGGTGCTGGTACTCTTGCTGAGAGATACTTGGGTCTTCTTGGCATCCCTGCCACTGCAGCTGTTTACTTACATGGAAATCTGTATTTGGCTGGAATTTGGGCTAAAGAAGATTTTTAATACTTTAGAGAAAAGCTTATAAAACCAACCCAAATAAATCCTAAAAACCAAGAGGTGAGAAGAAGAGAACTCCGAATCATGTTGATTTGTGAATATATTTATTTTGGAACAAAATCCTTTTTTTCTGAGTTAATCTTGAAATTCTGTAGTATTCAGTAATAGTGAAGCTACACCATTTGCTATTTCTCCCTAGCACCATGATGGGTCAGGGCAACTGGGAGTTAAGATATTCCTTTTGAGGCATTGTTAACTGGCAAGCATGAGAGGCTGAAATGAGGGCTAGTTAAAAACCCTGGGGTCTGCCACAATATCTGCTCTGTGTTAACTTGTGTCCCTTCCTTTCACCTCGACAGTTAAAGCTTAAGAAAAAGAAGGTACCATCAGATCAGGAGCAGCTAGCCAGCAAGCTGGACAAGGCCCTGTCGCTCACCAGACAAGACAAGCTCAAATCCCCCTTCAAATTTGCTGACAGCTCTGGGGGGAAGCTGAAAAGTGGAGGTGGCAGCAGGTACCTGCCGCCTCATGAGGCTCTGCCAAGTAAGGAGGAGAAGAAGAGCCTGGCCAAGAACCTGGGCCTGTCATTGAAAACCACCAAGGAAGGTAAAAACAAAGTGGCTGCCAAAATGAAGAAGATGGAGGTGGGGTTAAAAGTCAAAAATCAGCTCAAGGTTTCCCATTCACCAGCAATATCTGAAGTTAGCAGCTACTCCTATAGTAAGTAATCCTTTGTTTGTGTCTTGTTAATAGTATAATATGTTGTGGGAGCTTGTGGGGGGGGTTGGTGGCATCTTGGAAGTGGTCTTGGAGATGGGTCCGGTTTTGCTCACAGGTGAAAAGTGAATTACACCTTGGCTAATTAATGCCGCTGTACCTTTGGGGTGAGCAGGAGATGTCCACCCAATTTGCCATCCAAGAGGTAGCAGACATCACTGCATCCCTTCCAGGCCTGTGTTGTTTTGAGTGTCAGTGGGGAAAAAAGTCATAAACTCAAGTCCTTGCTTTCAGTGGGAGTAGACACTCTCCATCTACCTGTCAGATGAGTACTTGAAGCATCTCCTCTCAGGAGGTGGTTAGTAGTTCACTTTAAAGGCCCTCAGTGGCTTGGGTAGGATTATAACGAGCAGGTAGTTAGAGAATGCAAAACCTGCTGGGGGCACTGGTGTTTGTAAGCATCCTGCTGCCTTTTCCCAGTGTCATGGCTTGGTTCCTGGCTGGCTGCGTGCAGCTTTCCCATCTGTCCCATCAGGGTTTGTCTCCACCCTGGCATCCTGTGTGCTGAGGCACCCAAAGTGCACCCAAGGCAAAGGTTCCTGGAAGTGAGCAGACACTGTTACAGAAGGAAAAATCTGAATTTCAGGTAGGGAAGGTCATAGGACCAGGCACAGAAGAGTCTTTAGTGGCTCAGGCAGACACCAGGGCAGAGAGCATGTGAAGGACTTGGAGTTTATGGTCTGCGGCCTGGTTGTTTAATTGTCTTAGCTCACTTACATATGTATCTTTTTCCTTTGCTTGCAGCTATATAAGTCCCATGTTAAAACTCTTATGGGGTATTCATATGCATAACAAATGTATGTGGCAGTGCAAGACCAGTTTAGCAATTTCACTAATGGGGAAGATGATGAGCTAGTGATTCTCCATCCGAACAAATGTTTGGCATGAAATCAACCATTTACGTGGTAAAATAGGAGCCATTGTGTCCACTGAACTTGAACACAGCCTTTGGCTGGTTGTGCTGTACAAACCATCCAGCAGTGCTGCTTTTGTGCAGTTTGCTCCCAGAAACAGACCCAAGGCTCTTCAACTGGGAGCTCTGGAGATAATGGGGAGGTAAGCAGAGCAGCACAGACCCTTGCTGGCAGAAGGAGCTTTCACAGTATCCTTGCACTTGGTGCTGTTGTTTCAAGATCAAAAACTCCTTCCCAGACCTAAGGGGGCTGCAGTCCGAGTCCTCTTCTTTGCAGGGAGTCTCCTAGTGTAGGATTGTGCCCCTGTCGCCACATGAATCTCAGAGCAGAGGATTATTGTTACTGAGGAACCGACTCTGGAATGGCTCAGCTTTGATACGCAGTTTTTGAGCTGTGTGCAGGTTCAGGGAAAGGGCCTTAGGCTGTCATTTGGTCACTCAAGCGTGATGAATTTGGGAAGGCAGGGCGAGCATATGGCAGCACCTCCCGTGTCTGGTGGGCTGCTCTTGTGGAGGAGGAGAATGGGACTGGTGCCAAATGCTTGTGTCTCCTAACCTCATGATTTTCTAGCTGGAGTCCTGAAAACCTTGGGCATAGATCCAACAGGCGAGATGAGTATCCCATTCCCACACATTTTAATGGAAGTTGGACTCACAAAATCTTTTGTGTATTTGGGCTTTGGACCTTCTAAACTGCCACCCTTCATTCCTTCCTCTCCACATCCAACACGACAGGGGTGGGAGTGATACACAATCAAGGCTGATACTGGAGAGCATCTGCTGCTGCTCACAGGCTGGAACAGTCTGTCCATAACACCGAGTCAATGGTGTGTTTGTGAGCTGGGATGTGACCGTTCATACCTGATTCTATTGCATCCAGGGGCACCGTATGTTTTTGTTCCACTCATCAGATTCTGGAAAGGGTCAGTTGGATAACAAACATCTCACTGCCTGCGAAGCTGGGCAGCTGAGTAAAGTTGGAGTTTGTGAACCAAGGAGTCTTGGTCCCTGCTGTGTTTTGGTGTACTTTTATACTGTATGACACTCAGTGTCAGGGGTGGCAGGTTTGGAGTTATACCTGATGCCCCTTAGCAGCTGGGCTTGCTCTGGCTGCCTCGCTCAGAAACCCTCTGGGAGAGTCAGTTTAGGTACAAAACTGAATTAGGTCCGTTAGGATTTAGGTCAGAGGATGGAGTATAACAATGGTTGAGACTGATTCAGTTTGAGCCCACTTATTGGCATCACTGCACCTTTGATGTGCATCTTCATGATGTAAATATCTACCTTGGTTTTCTTCTGAGTTGAAAACAGCCCTTGGATTCTGCCATAAGGGAGAAAGTGGGTCATTTGGCCTAGATGGAGAGTGTTTATTTGTAACTGAAAGAAGGAAATACATATTTGTGTTTCTCTGCTCCTGCTTGTTGAACCTGAGACATGAGGTGATGAAGGGCCTGGCAGGGAGGGCATGGCAGCACCCAGCACCCTCCTGCAGGCAATTTTCTCTCCTGGTGTAAAGCCTCTTCATGCAGAAATGCACCAAAACAGCCCTTTACCCCCCTCAAAAAACAAAACCCAACCCCATTCTCTGAGGTAACATTCTTCCCGCCTGCTTTGACTGCAGATACAGACTCAGAGGAGGAGGGATCCCTGAGGGACGAGTGGCCGGCACAGCCCCCATCTGCCCCTAAACCGCGGCCACCCGGCCTCTACAGCACGGCGGCCAGGAAGGGTGGCCGGGCAGCTGGTGGCCCCAAGGCAGCCCCCCGCAGCACGGCGGCCGGGCGGCCGCTGAAGCCCAAGGTGGCGGTGGGTCGGAAGCAGCCTTTCTGCCTGCTGCTGCGGGAGGCCGAGGCAGGATCTTCCTTCAGCGACTCCTCGGAGGACTCGTTTGATCAAGGTTACTAGCATATAGCAAACGCAACCCCAGACACACCCCTCCGCCATGCCTGCGGGGGAGTGGGCGGGTGGGGGGTGAGTAGGGGCCTGGCGGGCTGGGGTCAGCCATTTTGATGGTCGGAGCCAGGGCGGCCATCTTTGTTCTTGGCAGCGTAGCCTGCTTTATCAGCCCGACGTTTATTTTTTATCTTTTTGTACTTGTATCATTGTGATATTATTACTGGCTGGCTCTTTTAGAGCTTTTATATCAACTGGGTTTTAGTGTCCACCTCTCCCTGCTTTCCTGTTCCTTTCCTTCCCTTCAGTTTTTCCCTCACTTTCTTCCTTGCTGCCACCACCACCATTATATTATTATTATTATTATTACTATTATTATTATTATTTTATTTCTTATTATTTTATTTTGGCATGGGCCTTGTAGCAGTTTGGAAGAAGCCTTTTATTATTTTTTTAGTTACTTTTTTTTTTTTTTTTTTTTAATACCGGGATACTGTTGTGTGGCCGTGTGACTTGATGTTTGTACTGCAATTTGGTATACCAAGCTTTATTAAACATATCAAGTTCATTTTTAACTAAACCTGTGTACCTTGTCTCTCTTGCTGTGTCTCTTATCAGGCGATTAGGTTGCCGCTTCACTTCATCCTGCTCTGCATCCCCCTCCTGCTCCCACTCCCCATGAGTAGAACTGGAATTAACCTAGTCTGGGTACTCTCTATTATTCAAATATCCCTGCTAGCAATTGTCGCTCGCTGCCTTTGTCCAAATAAAATCTAGGCCTCTCTCCCACCCCCCACTCCTTTAATTTCATTTTTATTTTGTTCATCTAAGTGGTTTTTTGTTGTTGTTTTTTTTTTTTTCTTCTTTTTTTTCAACTTGTTTCCTCTTTTGATAGACTCTCTCAAGGTAGGCAGACAAACATGAAGGAACTCGGTCTTTATTGCTGCTGCTGCAGGCTGCTGTGTGTAAGGTCCCCATTATTTGAGAGCCAGAGATTTTTTTTCTTCACTTTTCAGAATGTATACGGCAAGTTTTTATGCCCCTTTTGGGTGGTAAATTTTTTCAGATGCCTGGACGTAACCCATAGTGCTCAAGGATGTGGCAATTACCGCATTAAATTTGAGTCTATGGTTTCCATCCCCCACCCTCACCCCAATATTTTTCTTATTACAGCTTTTTTTTGTCAGCCTGTCATTAGTATTTCACTGGGAAAGGAGATTACTTTAGACTTATCCTCCAGAGACACAAGGGGTTTCTGTTTTAGAGCGCACTCATTAAATAATAATCATGGGGAAAGGTCATTTTAATGAGCCCTCGGCTCCCGAAAGAAAGTAGCTCGTCTGGGCTGAATGCTAAGCAAGAGCATCCCCAGTTGTTATCGTTAAGTTACATGGCAGATCTGAATGTAGCACAGCAAAAGCCTTTTAGTATTTCACACTGCTCAGACAGTTGTTAATTGAAAATGGGGCTGGATAGTTTTGCTTTGGTTTTGTTTTTCTTAGGTTTTGGTCTTAATCTCCTTCATGCACCTGTTTGTTTTTTCTTCCCTCCAAACCCATCCTCCAAAGAAAATTTAAGATAAAACAATTCAAACACAGCAGAAAGATACAGAATGCTGATGTGGTTTGATTTGATTCTGGGCTGGACCCACTGATGCATCTAAAAGAAAAACAAAAAGAAATATGTTTCAAAGAAATTAAATTTATTCCTTAGAGAACCCAAAATGTTCTGGGGATAGTGGATTTCATGTAATGGTGAGATTGCCACATTTCCACAAAGAATATGTGTTAACTTCCGTTCAGCTTGATATCCCTTCGCTGTTCCTTTCTCCATCTTTTCTTTGTTTATTTTGCTACTGTTGGAAATTTTGAGGATATCAGTCCCTTTTAGGTGCTATGTTTTTGATTTTCTGGGGGGTTTGCTTTTTGGTTTTGCTCCAGGTAAGCAGATAGGTAACTTGTCCCTAATTGGCTTTGTCTATTTTTCAAATAACCTGTCTGCTTTTTTAAAAGAAAAGAAAAAAAAAAAAGAAAAAAAAAAAAACAAACTATCCCAGTTTTATGGGATAAAGTCTTGGGAGGGGAAGGGATACGGGAGGAGGTTGGGGAATCTGGAACAAATGGGAAAATGCATTGTAAATCCTTCTGAGGTGTCATTTAATGGTGGGGAAACCAAAGATGCAAAACCTCCTGGGGTGGGAGGTGGGCATGGAGAGGGAGGCCGGGAGGGATTCTTGATTACGGTTTTGTTTTTTCTGCAAATGATTTTTATTTATTTACTTAGTTTTGGTTTATAGTTTTTCTCAGAAGCATTACTTGAAGGGATATTTGGGTAATAGGGTTTCTAATGGCTTTCCCTGATACTAAACCAATTAATAACCTCAGCTTTTCTAGAAGTGCTCGCTTTCTCCTTGCAGCTGCTTGACCAACCCTTTCACCCCTGCCCCTATCCATGATGCTTTGAATGTCTGTGTCGGTCTCTTGCATTTGCTCTCACGCTGCACTAAAGAAGCAAAGTGGTTGGCTGGTTGTAGGGCAGACACTTCTCAGCGAGGGTCACTAGCCATGAACCTGAACCTTGACCATTGTTATGTAGGTAGGCAAAATAACTTTTCTTTATGTCATCTGTCAGCCTCAGATGTTTCGATGTTACCTCCGTGAATAATGACACGTAGTTCTTTGCATTCTCTCGGTTACTTTAATTTTGAAGATGATTGCTGTCCGCTTTTGACTTTCCTCTATCCATGAATAGTTTTGCATGGAAGATTTGCTTGAGTGTCTGTGTTTGAGGACTCCAGAACTGCTTTACTCTTTGCAGACTTTCTTTTGGGGAACCCCTTATCCCAGCAAAATGAAGGGATTTACCGATGGATCCAAGATGGAGAAGCATTGCAAAGGCTATGCTCTTAAAGGTTTCTGGGCCACAAAGCAGACTGTTTGGGTATGAGGGTAGTGGGTGGCCATGTCCCTGCCACTGTCTGTGTCAGATACAGGATTAGTAACTGCAGGAGAACTTGTTTTTGTCTGCTTTGAGATAGAAGAGGTAGGATGTGCTACTTTCTTGAAGACCAAACAAAGCTTGTGGTGTTTCATCCGGTGACCTTGGAGGGGAAACTGCTAGTGCAGGCCAAAGCTACGTAGGACCTCTGAAGGCCATCAGGATGGGTAACGAATGCCATGAACTCCACAGGACCAAAGGCCTACATTTCTTCCTTGTCAATGTCTGTTTTCCTTAAGAAATTAGTACCTTTTTCCTGCCCCCCTTTCCCTGACCTGGAGGATGGTTCTATCCCAGTGGACAAAGCAGTGGGGGATAACTTACTTTGCCATACAGCCAATCCCATGCAATAGCTGTAATATTGTAGGTTGTTTCTAAGTACTTCTGGAGTCAGCAGCACAGCACGTATGGGGGGGAAAATCTTCAAATTAGGAGAATTGGTTTGCTTGACAAAATGAAGTCTTAAATTGGGAATTCAAGGATAAGCGATCTCCAGAATCTGGACAGATCACACAAATCAGATGACCCAGTAGCTGTCTAAAGTCTGCCTGTACTTAGCCTGCTTTGTATGCTGTAGGCCTGCTTGGTGTTATAAAAAATCATGCTGTTTTTTTTACAATGTGAAATGACTCTTTTAAGTGTGTGTTTTTACTCCCCCCCCCCTTCCCAAACCTTCCCTCTTCATACCCTCCTCAATCCACCTTGTTTACATCAATCTTTTTTTAAAAAAAATTTGCTTAACCAATTTCTGTTCATCTTCATTCATGCCTCTCCTACAACACAATGCCACGGTGGCTTAGCTGTTAAAAGCAGTGAGAAAGTTTAGCATTTTTAATTTGGTTTTGGTTCTGAAGTTAACGCAGGTAAAAATTTTGGAAAAAAAAAGTCTTTGGCTCCAGTTCATCTGGTTCCAATAGCATTTAAATATGTCTTTTGTTTGTTTTGGCTGTGGAATTGTGTGTGTGTGTGTGTGTGGTTGCATGTGTGGCTATATACACGCATATACATGCTCTTAAAAATGTCAGAAAAGCAATCCTTTAACCTCAAAAATTTTTTCCTCACCTTTGCCCGGTGTTTACAGAATTACAGTTGAAAACAATATTTTGGAATGTTTTTTGTCCCATTGTTTTTTTTTGTTTTGTTTTGTTTGCAGGAGAAAGAATTGAGACTTAGGTTATCTAAAGCATCTGTGTATGCTTCATTTTAAGCCTGCACATATTTTGGGTACAAGAAGAGTAAAACTCCAGCTTCAGATTACACATGGGCATCATGAGTCTCGCCAAGAAGCCATGCAGGTGGCCGTAGAGAACCAGCAGCTTATTTGCCACCAGAAAGATAAATCCAGGGACTTAGTTTAGAAGTGTACGGATTTGGAGAGAAGCCCCAAACGTGTGCTGGGTTTGTTTCATTTGGTGGTTTTCGTCTCTTGGGAAATCAGGAGGAAGAGGAGCCGGGCTGTGCTGTGCACGTAGAGCAGGGCTAACAAGAGCTGCCCTCGCTGCGAGAGGTGGAGGAGGAGAGAGCTGTGGGTGCAGGCTGGGAATGTGTTAAAATATTCTTTTTTTTTTTTTTTTTCAGGCTGAAAAAAAATTATCATGCTGAAAAAAAAAAAATAGTTTTGTTTTTTTTTAAAAAAAAAAAGCTGACAAGAGGCTATCTTCGGTTGTCTTCCCGTAGTGTGACACCGTGTATTTGACGGAGGTTAGAATAACTGCCGGGTGCGTTATTGGATCGCACGCTTTCTGTAGCATGAGTAATAGCTGCTTTCATCGTGGCCTTTAAATCTGTTTCACCTTGGTGCATTTGAAATACGGTCGCTGCTTGATGCCCTCGTGCCCTCGTGTCTGCAGAGCCCGTGCTGGCTGCTGTGGAAGAGGAGTCCTCAAGTGCTGAAGGAGAAGCGTGCTGTGCGGCGGTTGTGTGGGACGGGCCGTGGAGGGATTTTCCTCCAAAATTCCCCCATTTTCTGCCCGTTTTCCTACCTGCCTGCCCAGGCGAAACGCTCTCTGCTCAGCCAGCTCTTTAGGTCTAACACAAAGAGCTGCGTGAGCTGATTGTTTTTTTTGATTTTGCTGAGAATTACTGAATTTCAGAACCCAAGTGGATACGGGGAAGGGGTCTCAGTACAGGGTGCTTGTTGGTGGGAGTTGGGACATCCCATTTTTGAGCAGAACAGAGCTGGTTTAGGAACTCGGGCATGGCTTTGCTGTTTTCAGACAAGTGGCTTCTGCGTCTCAGAATAGCCAAATTCATCTGAATTTGTTTTCTTTTTGGCAAAACACGGTAGAAAATCAGCAGTTGCACCCCCTTTTCTCTTAGGGGAAGGAATCTGATCCTAATTTGCTGTGGATTGTTTTTTTTTTTTGCCTGTGGTTTTTATGCAAGGAGTGAAGAGGGGTGTGGATGTCTCGGCACTGACTGCGGGACTGTTGGTTTAGTAGCATTTTTACATCAAAAGGATCCAGTTTGAGCGACTGAGGCGGGGAGGGGATTTCTATGCAGTCAAGAATTAGTATTCTGTGACTATCTGATGTGTGCTGTGCAGAAAAGCTCTCCTTGTGTGAAGGAAAAAAAAAAACAACAACCTAGCCATTACTTTCATTTGATAAAACGCAAGGACGAGAGCGTTGCTTTCTGATGTTCCCGTTATTTCTAATGTCATGGAAAAATAAGCCAGAGTGGAAAACTGATGCTTGTGTTATTGTATTTTTTTTAACAACCAAGTGTTGAGAACATTTTTATCTATCCCAGAGGGCATACGTGAAAAGAAAAGGATTTTCGTGTTCATTCCAGCTCATTTTGAAGGGATCTGGTTTCTCATTTGGCCGGCTTTCAGACGCAGGGCCAGCAGCTGGCAGGGAGCTCTCGGGTAGGGGAGGCTCAGGCGGGGAGAGCAGGGCTCCTGCTAGTGGTGGGAATCTTTCAGCGACCTCGGTGATCCTATTTAAGCCCTCAATTTCAAGAGAAATGAAATCTGCTATACCAGAGCCACTTCTGACAGTTAAAAACCGAAATATGTGTGTGTATATGTGCTCGTATATGCGTGTGTATGTGTACGTGTGTGGCATGTGTGCCTTTGTGCAGTGACTGGTGCTCGCCAGAGCTACCTGGATGAGGTGTCGTTAAAATTAATTGCCTTTGGGCTGACGAAGGACTCTTGGGAGGTGCTGCAGGGAAGGGAGAGAGACTCCTCTCAGAGCATCTGCCCCCGAGTTCCTGCTGCGCACACCCCGTAATGGAAGATCCCAGCCCACTGCTCTGCATGTGCCAGCAGAAGCAGGCTGCGAGGCTGGTTTCTTGGCCAGAATTACTCTCTGGGCTGTGGGCAGCTCATCCTGCCTTTCCTGAGCTGGGCTTCCCTAGCCTGAGCTGTAGAGAGGGAAGTGAAGGGCAGGGAGTTTTGAGGCAGAGCGTTTGAATGCTCCTTGTTGCCATCTCCAACACAACTGCTGAAGCCTGCTCCTAGCAAACGTCATTTTCGCCCTTTGTCTCTTCTCATCTGCAGATAGTTTTCCTCCTCCTGCATTCCAAACCCATCGCTTTCAAATTATTACTTCCCTCCTCCCCCCACTTCGCATTTTTGCCTCCTGCCCCTTCTCCTCTCCATGTCCTCCTCGCCTGCTGCCCTGGCGCAGGCTGGTCCCCGGTATTCCCCTCCCGATCCCTGGTTCTGATTGTGCTGACGGATTTTGTGCTGGAGGAAGAGGTGGTGGGCGGGGGGGGAATCCCACAGCTCCCCGGTTGGGATTTTCAGAGGAGTTAAGCTTTTAATCCCTCCTGCACGCTGCAGGGAAGGGGTGCGTGGCTTCCTTTCAAATCCCTGCCAGCACCCTGCTCTTCCCTCCATCACCTCGGATGGGTCCTCGGGGCCATCCCGTGTTGCTGTGTCCTTCAGGGGTGGTGGTAGGCAGGGTGGTGCCGGCTGTATGGCCACAGAGACACGTGTGTGTCCATCTGCTGGCTCAGCTCATGGGTGGCTCAGTGCTACTGAGGTGAGCACGGAGCGGCAGGAGAGTTTGGGGTGGAAATGCGGCTGGTGCACAACTCCGTGAGGTTCGTAATGGGCTTCCTCTTTTCTGCGTGCTAGATTCCAGCTCCGAGGAGGAGGAAGAGGAGGATGAAGAGGAAGAGGAGGAAGCGGAGGACTATGGGACCGACGGCACCGACAGGCTGTCGTCGCCTGCCCTTGATGAGAGCGGCCTGGGCCTGCTAGCGAGGTTTGCTGCCAGCGCAATGCCCAGCCCCATTGTTCCCCCTCCGCTTTCCATCATCCAGCTGGAGGCCAAGCAGAAGGCGAAGAAGAAGGAGGAGCGGCAGAGCCTGATGGGTGAGCTGTGTGCCTAGGCTTGGTGCCGGGGGGGGGCAAGGTGGAAGGTTCAGGATGTCCCAGCGGTGCTACAGAAAAGCAGATTGTTACCCAGACACATCTTGCCCTGTCCTTCCTTTTGGCTGCCTGGTTCTGATACTGGAGGCAGGGACAGAGAAGCAGAGATACCCGAGCAGAAGAAAAACTTCTTCAGTTAGCCCATTCCATCAGCTTCCCCATAGAAACCAGCCAGGCAGACTCAAAATGAGAGTTCCTTCCTCTGCTCACGTGCTTGCCATGCCAGACCCTGTATCTCTGCCCCCCTGTCTCAGTTTCGGTGTTACAAGCAATAGGAGTTTCATTTCTTCTCCTCCCCATGCCTGGCTGCTCAAGTGCCCCTGGGTGACATCGTTCCCAGTCAGACAGATCTATATGGGCTCCATTTATAAATTCTCTATTAATATTTATTAAGTGATAATGGAATTTATAGCATGCTTCGGAATGGGAAATGATGTCTTCCTTGGGAGCCCAGCTTGTTTTAGCACCATTTCCATGCTATATTAGGCTTCTGCCAACTTGTTCCAACAGCCTCTGTAAAGAATTTATCACCTTGCAACCTGCCCTCCCTGAAACTGGAAAGATCTAGAAATTGTCTCATGCAGCACGGAGGGAGGAGCACGGGCGTTACAATTTCCAATGGGCTTTTCATCTGGAGCGTTGCCAGCTTTGATTTTGACAGGCTCGCTCTTCCCCTGTTCCTGCCGGGGCTCTCAGGGGAAGAGGCTTGGGTGGAAGAGGAGAGCAGGCTCCTGCAGGTTGAATTTCTGAAAGAAGATGCTTTCTCCCCGTGCTCGTGCCTCGTACGTTTTCTTTTACCCACGAGTGTTGTTCAGCTGTGAATGTCCTTTCCCAAGGGTCTGCTGCAAGCAGTGGTTATCATAGCAGGGGCCGTTCACTGGGGGGCTTGAGGAGAATTTCTGCCAACCTTCCTGGTGTGAAGCAAGGCCTGATTTCAGACCTTGTTGGTCTGAAGGCAAAGTCAAACAGATGTGTAGGTGCTGCCTCAGTTTCCCTTCTGCCCTTGAAGGCCTATGATTTTTCTCTCCTTGACCAGGTTCTGGAGAGGGGATAAACACTGCAGGTGGTGAACACCTTGGTGTTATTACAGTATTTCAGGATGCTGGGTGCTTCTGTGCCCGTAATGCAGAGCAGTGGCCAATATGAGGGGATTTCCATCTGCCACAGACAAAAGATCATTTTTGTCTCTTGACTTTAAGATAATTACTTGAGCCAATAAATAGCTCGGTGGTGTCTGTTGGCCAATGGGAAAAAATAAGCTTGAAATCTGGGTTTATTCAATTCATTAAACAGATTGTTCTCCAGAAGCAAATGTGAGGCCAGAGAGGGCTGCGCCCAGACGGGTAGGAAAGCTCGGTGTGCGGGGTTTGTGCTTTGCTTCAGCCAAGCAACTCCTTTTTGTGGAGGGCTAGAGGATCTTTGCCTTAGGGATGTTGGGGTTTGAACAGGGGACACCAGGGCCGTGTGGAACCGGCGTGACATCTCCCATGGAGCTCAGAAGCTTCCAGCAGGATGTGGCCCCTCTTGGCTCAGCCAGGGCTTTGACTGATGATTGAATCCTTTGCATCTAGGGACGGAGTTTGAATACACCGACTCGGAGAGTGAGATCAAAATAAGGAAGAAGTCGCCCTCAGGGCTGCTGCGGGGGAAGAAGGGGCCGCTGGAGGCAAACAGCATCCCACCAAGCCAGGCCCCGAGCAGCCTCGACCCCGGATCTGGAAGTTCTGACAAGTCCAAGCTTGGGGCTGAGAAAGGCCGCAAGCTGAAGAAATTCAAGTCCCCCAAGGACTTGAGCTTTGAGTTTGGGCTGGAGGCCAGCGATGATGACCTGTGGAACCGGCGCCGGAGCGAGAGGATCTTCCTCCACGACGCCACCACGTCCTCGGCCATGCTGACCCCCACAGCACCTGCCAGCTCCACTCCTGTCTCCAAGCCTGGGCGCTGTGGGAAGGGGGCACCCATGAGCCCTAAAAAGGAGGGCAGCAAGGGGAAGGACAGGAAGGAGCTGAACAAGGTGAGGAACACGTTGACAGCACTGGTGTGGTAGCTGAGGGCAAAAGGAGAATGATTAACTCCGCTAGGCGAGAGCAGGGAGGGTTCAGTCCCATCTCATTGTTTCCTCAAATGCTGTCTGACTGTCCCTTGTCCCCCGTGCCACCTTCATGGTGCTTTCTGAGGGCCGTCCCTGGCTGGCAGTGGCAGTCATCTCCTGTTTGCTGACTCCTCCTCTGAGCTGAAAGCTTGGCTACCTCTGGCTCCGTTTCAGTTCATGGTGGAGTTACTGGGGAGCAGCGATAGCAGGAGGGGTTTGACGGGTTAGTTGTGGCATGAGGCCAGCTGGGATCTTCTTGGAGCTGTTTGAGGGAAGGTTTGACAGGCAGAAATTGCTCTTTGGGGTAATGAAAAACTCTACCTGGAATGTATGAAGCCTGAATGCAGGACTGGGAGATGTAGGACAGCAGTGAACTGATTGCTGGCTGGATGTCACCCTACCTGAGCACAGCCTGCTTTGCTCCACCTTTCTTCTCTGGGCCTGGATCTTTACCAATGGGAGTGTTTACTTTTTTTTTTTTTTTTTTCCTTTTTTTAGCAGCGGAAGAAGGGTAAAGAAGCACCCTGCTGCTCCTCGTCCATGTCTCCTCCTGGCATCCCTAGCTCCCCATCTGATGTTCGGGTCAGCCTGGCAAACGCCCTGGGCTCCACCAAGAAGAGCAAAGCCAAGGTGAAAGCCAAGGAAGTTAAAAAAGAGGTGAGTGGCTGGTTCTAGACTGTATGAGCTAGAGAGCAATTGGCAGAGCCCTGCTCTTTTTCTGGAGTGCGAGGGAGGGAAAACACGGAAAGCAGCCTTGTTTGGTGTATTACAGGCAACATTTGAGAAGCCTAAATTCCCAGGAAGGCTAGCAGGTAGTACGTGCTGCTACCATCTGCTGTTCATTTCAATTCATACTGCAAATTAATGAGCAGGCAGGATTCTTCTCCAAGGCATGG
Organism: Oxyura jamaicensis; assembly: GCF_011077185.1. Classification (NCBI taxonomy): domain Eukaryota; kingdom Metazoa; phylum Chordata; class Aves; order Anseriformes; family Anatidae; genus Oxyura; species Oxyura jamaicensis. Next base: position 3,894,280 of record NC_048906.1, read on the forward strand.
AGTTGGTTGTGGAGGGAGAGCCTCTGTTTTCTGCTTGGTGTAGCCTGTCTTCTCTCATAATACACATTTCTGTGTCTTTTCACGTGATTTCTGAGTGTAATGCTTATGATCTGTGTATAACAGCAAGAAACAGATCGTGGGGCTTTGAGAAGGAGCAGTGTCTGCTACCTGTTTAGTGAAGACGAGCTCTCAGGAGCACTGTGCAGAGGGGTGGTGAGTGCAGAGCAGTGCTAGAGCTGTCTGCTCTTCAGCATCTGTGCTAGCCTCCAGGAGTGAGATGTGGCTAGGATGTGCAAAACAGCTTTTGCTCAGCTGTCAGTGATGCTCAGCAACGAGGCTGGTAAAACAAGGATCTTTATTCATCCAAAAAGTAATTTTGGTTACACCCACTTAACTCCGTGATTAACGTTGCTGAGGATGGAGACAAGTTTGTCCCCATATCCTCAGGTTGTTTGTTGCTGGAGGAAGGTGAGATGGGATCAGACTGTTGCCTGTTGGCATCCAGCTGACGTGCTGCTTGCTCTCCTGCAGAACCGAGGGAAAGGAGGAGCTGTCAGCAAGCTCATGGAGAGCATGGCAGCGGAGGAGGATTTTGAACCCAACCAAGACAGCAGCTTCTCAGAGGATGAGAACATCCCACTGAGCATGCTGGTTGAGAGGCCACCCACACCAGGTGAGGGCAGAAGGGGCTGGGAGGGCTAATTGTGCAAGTAGAGGAGCTGGGTAAGTTTCCCAGGGCTGCTTTGGAGAACTCTTCTGCTTTCACACATTCCTTGTCCAAAGCCACGAGTCCTTGTGGTGGAGGTACCACTTTTCCAGTCAATTTGGCTTACCAAACACCAGCCTGATCAGAGTGGCCACCTCTGTTTGACATCCAGATGAAGCCCAGTCATTGAGCAGCCCTGTTTTAATTTACTGATATATTATTACCGAGAAGGGTGCCTTTTTCTCCAAGTATCTGGCCAGAGGGAGAGCCCTTTCTGCAAAGGACTTGATTTCCCTTTTCTAGGGAAGGTCATTCTGGGAGTATGAGATTTCTCTCTCCCCTTGTGGTCTCTCTTTCATGTATGGTGCTCTCTAATCCCCGCCTTGCTTCAATACCTTGCAGCTCCCCGCTCCTGCATAATTGACAAGGATGAGCTGAAAGATGGCCTGCGTGTCCTCATCCCCATGGATGACAAGCTGCTCTATGCCGGCCACGTCAAGACAGTGCATTCACCTGACATGTGAGTTGTGGGGCTGCTACATCTGCCCAGGCGCTGCTAGAGAATGGGGATGTGGTGGTGCAGGAATGGATCTGGGGGCTTTGCAGGGCTGTCTGGAGAGAGACTGACAGAGTCTGGCAGGGAGGGAAGGAGAGTTCGTTCTGCTTTATCAGTGCTGAGGAAAATCTAATTACCCCTCGTTGAATGCACTCAGCTGGTGGTAGGGCTCAGGGGGAGGTGTTACCCGATCCAAGTGATCTGTTCCATGTGCAGTGTCTGACCTGGCCTTTGTGTTTCAGATACCGTGTGGTAGTGGAAGGTGAGAGGGGAAACCGACCCCACATCTACTGCCTGGAGCAGCTCTTGCAGGAAGCGGTATGTGAGGCTAGCGGGTGCCTGGGCCCTGTTTTGAAATGGAATAGGCTGGCTGAGAGTCCCTCCCTGTCTGGGGCTGCAGGGGTGCCCTGGTCCTGTCCCTGGGGGCAGTCTGGGCAGAGCTCCCCTTGGTGTTGAGCTCCCCACCAGCAGGGGTAGTCCTTCGTGCTGTCTTGTGAGCAGACAGGAGGCCATTTCCCAGCAGGGAAACCGTCCCTTGTCTTCTCCAAAGCTGCTTTGCTACATGCCAAATGTGGTAGGATGGTCTGTGCTGGTGCCAGGAGCGTCAGTAATCGCCTCCCTTTTGCCCCGAGCAGATCATTGATGTGAAACCACCGTCAGTGCGATTCCTGCCCGAGGGCACAAGGATTGCAGCCTACTGGAGCCAGCAGTACCGCTGCCTCTACCCAGGGACAGTTGTCCGAGGTAAGGCCGCCCTGGCTGCACTGTGAGCCAGGAATGTTGTGGTCCTGCATGTCCTGAGGGACGTCAGGCTTGTTCGGGGTGGCCCTGAGGTCTGCTGTGAGCCTCTGGAGGTCAGAGGCTCACCCATTCCACCAGGGTATGCCCAGCTCGACCAGGATGCTGGTTTAGTAACATCCTGTGGTCCAGGAGCCATAGCCTGATAGGAAGAGGTCTGAGTGATTTAGGAGCTTAAAATACGAGGAAATTTGACACATTTCAAAAAGTAGGAATTCACTCCAGCCCAGGCACTAGTGATTCTGGAGGTTGTGGAGGTTTCTGTGTCATCCAGCCACTCGCAGCTCTCCCTCTGACACATCGCCTCCCGATGTCTCCCCCATCTGGCCTCATGAAAAAGTCAGTGAAGAGTCCTGGACAATCCTGCCATGACCAGCCTTGCTTTGGGCTCTCGGTCACACTGTATCCAAAGAAAGAATTACTTAAAATGTATGGAGTAGTGATGCTGAGGTAGGGAGAAGGGAGATGAAAAACAGGAGCTCGTGATTGCTGAGAGTAGTTAAAAAATGCAGGTCAAAAAAAAAAAAAGATACTGCAGTGAAAAAGGAGAAGTGAATCTGCAGGAATACAGGGAAATAGTGACAGGAGGTGGGAAGTCAAACTGGAATGGTTGTTACATGCCGTAGCAGAGCTGTTGACAGAGAAATTGAGGAATTCTGCACTGGGTGGGCTGGTTTAGTATCAGGAATATTTCATTGTCGACTGAACCTTCTGTGCTCTCCCTGCATAGCCATGTAGGAAAGCTGGGGGTGGGATGTTTTGGAGTTTGTCCAGGATCCCTCTATTCCCCTGCATTCCTGCTTCCCTGACAAGTGATTTGTACTCTTGAGTTTGTCAGTAACACCTTCTTCTGCGCCCTAACCTGCAGGAACCCTGGATCTGGAGGAAGATGGTGATCTCATCACAGTAGAGTTTGATGATGGGGACACAGGGCGCATCCCACTGTCTCACATTCGGCTTCTCCCACCTGACTACAAGATCCAGTGTGAGTCTTACTGCTCAGTTTCTTGCACGATACTTCCCCCTACCAAAGGTAGGGAGTTTGGAGCCACCCCCCTCTTAGATTTTGGGATTAATTTACAGACTTTCAATCACAAAGGTTGCACCATCAATTATGGACATGTGAACCTGGGGTGGGGCACAACCCCATGGGGAAAAAGACCCAATCCCTGTTGGAGAATTGTTAGAGACAGGTTCCCCATCTCTCATCTCTGTTGTACGTGTTGTTTCACTGCTTTTGAACATCTCTTTGACCTGTTCCAGGTGCTGAGCCTTCCCCGGCCCTTTTGGTACCCAGCACCAAGCGCCGCAGCCGTAAATCCAGCAAAGATGCTGGAGAAGGAAAAGAGGGGGCTACACTGGGGTCAGAGGAACCCGTGTCAAAAGGCAAAGGGCGAGGGAGGAAGCCAAGCGTCAAGGCGAAAGCTGGTAGGTTGTCATCTCTGCCAGACCTGGAGCTGAGAGTCCTTGCACAGTTCCGCACCACTCTCCCCAAGTTAGGGCAGTTACCTGGGATAAAGTTTGGAGGGGGATGGCTCTACTGCTTGAGTGCAGAGCTTCTGTGCATCAGCCCTCTCTACTGTGACCGTAGTTCACAGGAGGCTGGCTCAGAAGCTGGCCTGAGCTGTGAGAGCTTCCTTCTGTGAGTTGGGGCTGCTGAGCAACGTCCCTTTTTCAGCTGGGCATCTCAGCAGCCATCAGCAGGGCCAAAGATGCAGATCTGCAGTTTGGTTCCTCTGCAGTCAAAGCAGCATCCTTGGGAATTGCCCATCAGCCTCTTACAGGCACTGGCATCGGACCAGGCTGCTTAGTAAGCTTGTCCAGTGAGCAGTGGGCACCTTTGTGCCTCTTTAGGGAGCCCTAAGTAGTCGGGAACAAGCCACCTGTGGCCAGAGACCAGTCACAACTGGTGTCTGTCAGTGTCTGAGCTAATGGTGCCTGTCTGGGCCGATACTTTCATGCCTATGTGCTTCTTACCCTCTGCAGAAGAGGCAGCCTTGCCAGAAGAGAAGGATCCGGTTGAGCCTTCACCTGGTGCCTCTTCAGTCCCAGAGAAGCCGGCCTGCCTGGGCAAGCAAAGTGTGAAGGGGTCGCGAAAGTCCCAGCCGCTGCCTGCTGGAGGCTCTCCTGCCCCCACAGAGGAGAAGCGGTCAAAAGCCAGTAAAATGAAGATCTCCACGAAGCTGCATAGCCCCCCCCAGCCCACTTACCAGCCTGCTGTGTTCGGCAGCATCCTCGGCACAGAGCCCTACGGCGACCTCCCAGGGACGCTGGCGGCCTTCAGCTCCAGTGATGCCTCGGCATCGAAAGCCAAGGCCAAGAAAGGGCGGCCCACAGAAGAGACGCAGGAATTTGGCACCATGGCCAAGGCTCAGAGGAAGCACGATAGTGAAATCCTCATCAAGCTGGACCATGAGGGTGTGATGTCTCCAAAGACAAAGAAGATGAAGGAGGCGATGAGGATGCTGGAGGACTCAAACCTGGCCAGTCGCAGAGATGGCAAGAGTCTCTTGGGGCTGGGTTATTCCCCTGCAGTGGGTGCAGAGGGCAAGCAGAAATCTTCCCGAACCAAAGCAGCTGACGGAGACCCTTCCCCTGCCAGCTTTGGGGGAAAGTTTGATGGCTCAGCAGAAAGCCTCGCTGCCTCAAAGGACCAGGAGGACAAGGCAGCAGCTCCAGCAGCCGTGGAAGAGTCTGAGAGCAACAGCAGTGACAGCAGCTCAGAGTCAGAGGGAGAGGAAGAGGCTGAGAAGAACAGAGGGGAAGCCCAGGACAGCAGCTCGGCCAGCTCCAGAGCATCCACCCCTCTCTCTTCCTCCAACTCCTCCTCTTCTTCCTCTTCTAGCAGCAGCTCCTCTTCATCCTCCTCTTCCTCCTCTTCTTCTGCCTCATCGACCTCTTCTTCATCGAGCTCCAGCTCCTCTTCCTCCTCCACTACGGATGAAGACTCTTCCTGCAGCTCCGATGACGAAGTAGCTGAGGCCCAGCCAAGTTCCTCGGTGCAGCAAACCCTCCCTCCCAAGCAAACCAAGCAGGCGGGGAAATCCCGTGCGTCCTCCCACCCCCAGAGCCAGAAACAGCCGGCGCAGCAGCCGGCGCAACAGCCGGCGCCGCAGCAGAGCGGCAACAAGAGCAGGCCCAAGAAGCGCGAGGGCATCCACTTGCCCACCACCAAGGAGCTGGCCAAGCGCCAGCGGCTGCCGTCGGTGGAGAACAGGCCCAAGATCGCCGCGTTCCTCCCCGCGAGGCAGCTGTGGAAATGGTTCGGGAAACCCACGCAGGTAACGGCAGCCTCTCCCGTTGGTGTGGTGCCTCTCGAGGTGCCTCTTTCTCCCCGGGGGCTGCCCAAAGGAGGCTTGTCCTTCTGGGCTGGCAGAACTCTGATGGTGTGGTGTGTTCCCCAGCCTGGCGATCTCCCCCGTTTGCAAGGAGAATCAGGGTGGGCTTTTGTGCCTGGGTCCCTCTGTGCTCTGTTTCTTGTGGGAATGCCTTTTGGGGCTATGATGGAAGGCAAACACCAGCCCCATGTCCTGATTCTCCGTTAGTGTGTAGTGCTGAGGCTGTGGAGAGGTGGTGGCTGTGGTCACTGCTGGGCCAGGCCTGGCTCTGCCAGCAGCAAAGGGCAGGATGGGGCCAGCCACGCTGGCTGGGGGAAACCAGGGCTGCTCACCCGCGTGCTCCTCTCTTGGCAGAGACGAGGAATGAAAGGGAAGGCCAGGAAGCTCTTCTACAAGGCCATCGTCCGGGGCAAGGAGATAATTCGCATTGGAGACTGTGCCGTCTTCCTCTCAGCTGGCCGCCCCAACCTGCCCTACATTGGCCGGATCCAGAGCATGTGGGAGTCGTGGGGCAACAACATGGTGGTCCGAGTCAAGTGGTTTTATCACCCAGAAGAAACCAACCCTGGGAAGAAACTCAATGAAGGCAAGGTAGGCTGGTCTCCCTTGCTGAGAGGGCCACAAAGCTGCTTGGTCCCTGTTTGTTTCCCAAGGGCGAGGAGAGTCACGGCCCAGTTTGTTACTGGTAGCCTCGTGGGGTGGACCCATCGTTTCCTGCTAGTGGGGATGCCTGTGGTATGGGCGGGGCTGGTATTGAGCCCGTGAGCAAGGGAGGGGTGTCCTTTATCCTACTGGGAAATAAAGATGTTTGTGGCAGTACAGAAAGAGTCAGTGCGGTGTAAAAACCAGCGGCCTGCTGCTCAGAACCACTGAATTCTGCACACTTGCACAGCGTGGTTTGCAGTAGGCTCTCAGCATGTGTTACCTGTGGGTGAGGCTGAGGTTATAAAGGCACACGTGGTGGGCAGATGATGGCATGGAAAAAACTCCCAAATCACTCCTCATTTCTCTTTTCTTTCCCTCTTGGGCGCAGCGCTGGGATCAGAAATCAGGCAGGAGCCTGTCCACAGCTCTGCAGGCATCCAACCAGAGGAAGGACTTCATGGAGGTCAGTGAGGCTGGGGGCGGGCTGGGGTGGCATGCTGGGGACTGCATAACCAGTGCTGCTGGGGAAAAGCCCCTCGATTATTTGACTTCTACCTCAGCTGCTGACTCTGCAGCATTCATAACTTTTGATGGGAGTTCTTGGGAGGGTGGGAATTGCTGCTGGTGCTGGGTGCTAGGAGGAACAGAGGGCTGGTAGCCAGCACCCACCTTTGCCTTTAAATCCTTGAAAAAAAGGATGCAAAACCCCTGGCCTCTGTATTCCCCCGCTGGTGCACTCTGCAGCCGTGGAGTTCCCGTCGGTGGGGAGCTGGCTGTGAGCAAGGGCTCGGGTTTATTGTGCTGGACTGATCGTGTCTGCACTGCCCCTGGGAGCAGCCATGCCCCCAGTGTCCCTCCTGGGGACTGGCTGAGGAGTTCTGCCTGCGTGTGAGCACAAGCCCTGGGTAGTCCTGGTGGATGTTTTTCTGTACAAATTGAAGATGACGCTTTAAATGCCGTGAGATCTAATTGCTGCTTTTCTTTCTGTCTCCCTCCATCCATTCCGGTAACGCAGCGAGCCCTCTACCAGTCCTCCCACGTGGATGAAAACGATGTCCAGACCATCTCACACAAGTGTCTTGTTGTTGGTCTGGATCAGTACGAGCAGATGCTGAAGACGAAGAAATACCAAGACAGTGAGGACCTCTACTACCTTGCAGGGACCTACGAGCCCACCACGGGCATGATCTTCAACACCGACGGGGTCCCTGTCATCTGCTGACCGCCCAGGGGACGCGTGCCACCCCCTGGGAAGGGACGGGACAAACATGAGGACGTGCCTGTTAAGACGACATGATTGTTTCTTTCAATGCTCATGACTTCTGTGTCACACTACAGACAGGAGAGCGCGAGAGACACGAGGAGGAAGGAGAGGGCTGAAGAAAGGGGTTGGGGAAGCAGTTACAGGACTTGCGGAAGGTACCGGGGGTGGTGGTGGTGGTGTGTGAACCCCAGAGCTCCTCCCGAAGTGGCTTTAATTAAGGTGACACTTGACCAACTTCTCCCTTCCTCCTTTTGGTCCTGGAAAGCACATGGGTCTCATGATCATTTCACCAGCGGGACCCCCCAGCAGGAGGGCTCCCTTTTGTGTCATTTGCCCCCATCGGTCACTCAGAAGCCGCCTGTACGTGGAAGGACACCGCTGGCCTTCTACGTATGCTCCTCTCCGTCCTTATATTCCCTTTCCTGCTTGTTTCGCATGACCCTTTTTTAGGAAGGACAGGGTGGAAGAAAAACAGGAGATGAGTCTCTCTCAGCGCCTCGTCTCGATCCTCTCAGCAATCTTTTTGCGGTTCCCTTGCCTGGCCGCGTGCAGCACGGAAGGGCAGAGCTGGTCCTGGCGTGGAGGTGGGCAGGAGAGGTTCTCCAGGCCCAGGGGAGCTGGGTGGAAGGTGAGCTGCCCTCCAGGCTGGGATGCTGCCCTCCTGCTGCCTTGAACAAATGGTCTGAAGCCACCTTCCCGCTCCCTCCTGCCCCAAAAAGGCTTTGGGGGAGCACGTGCAGGGTGAGGTGGCGATGCTTGGCGAACAAAGAGCTTGGTTTTGAACGTGCAGGGAAGTGGGGAAGGAGAAGGCTGGGAGAAGCTGCTGCTCGATGCTTGGAGCAGAGGAGCCTGCGGGCCCCTGGGGGCTGTCTCCCTTGGCAGAACGGATTTCAGGATCCCTCACCCAGCTTTACCCCTTTGTCCTGAGTGGAGACGTGGAGCTGCCTGGAAGCCCTCATTTGAAGGTAACAGGGACAGAGCGTGAAGCCCAGCCGTGCCCGCCTGCTGCATTTCCACCGCCAGAGCCCTGCTGTCACCTTGGGCAGGGGCAGGGGGGCCTTCAGCTCGCTCCATCCAGCTGCCCAGCCTTGCCACGGCTCGCGGGGAGCCGCCACCACCACCTCCTGCCTCCCTCTGCAGCACCAACCCTCCGGCTCAATCCACGGGGCATCGTCGCCACCAAACCAGGGTCCCACCCGGGAAGGCAGCGCCCAGCCAGGAGACGCTGGAGGAGACCGCACCGCTGCACCATCCTTGCACTTAAACAAACAAAAAAACACACACACAAAAATGAAAACAAACTCCAAGAGACGCACTGATCCTTGCAACGACCGACTCGCACTACAGCTCGCTAGGACGCAGAGCCGCCCTGGCTCCTCTGGGGAGGAGATGCTGGGACGAGGACAGATCACAGACTATCCGCCCCCCTACTGCTGGGGGCCGGGGCCGGGGCGCCCCTGCAGTCACCCCTCGTACTTCAGAACCACACACACGGTGCTGAGCTGGTGCCAGCCCTGCCCCAGGCCGCCGGCGCCTCGGATAGTGACGGTTCTAGCCTGTACAGTTTTAATGTACCAAAAGACTCTTTAGCCCTCCTGTATTATAAGTCTTTAAATGGATTACAACTTTTTAATTATAAATATAAATATAAATATATATATATAAATATAAACTTTTTAAAACTGTGAAAAAAAAAATATGAAATTCTAAAAAAAAAGAAAAAAAGACGGCAGAAATGAACACAGTCTGACGTTTAGAATATTATTTTTTATTTCCTGTTGGATTGTGATTGTAAATGATCTGGGAACAGGCACACCCCCCACGCTCAAAGTGTACTGTAATTCTAGAAGCAAAGTGTGTGATCATATTTTAAAGAGCGAGAGAGAGCGCGCGAGAGAGATTTTATGCTAATGTTAAATAGAAAGCACTTAAAACCCACTGCCTTCTATGGAACACAAGGATATTTCAGACAATCGAGAGGAAAGGAGAGCCAGGTTTTTTGTCCTTTTTTTTTTTTTTGTCGTTGTTTTGTTTATGTTTTGTTTAAAACAATTTTTTTGGCATTCTGTTTGTTGGAGAACTCCGTGTGATCTTTTTTCATAAAAAAAAAAAAAAAAAAATTAATTGAAAAAAAGCAACCCCAGGACGCATCTTTCTTTGTCTCGCTTTTCCTGCCTGCCTTGTTCCCCCCCCCCCCCTTGGTGCCAGCGGTCTCTTTTTGGCTGCGCTTTGGCAGCACTGTGCAAGCTGGCGGGGGGCTCGGTGGGGTCCAGGTTAATGTGGCTTCCCCAGGGGCCAGAGAGGACGTTGGAGATGGGGAACAACAGCGGGGGACCACGCCAAGGGGCCTGCAGTGTCCCCTGGTAAACCCGAGGCTGGCCCCGCAGCCATCTGCTATGATGAACCCGGGGCCAGCCAGCAAATAGGGCCAGCGATGACCCCAAAGAGCCCTGTCCCTTTCGACCCCACCCAGGAAAAGAGCCAGGACATGCAAGCTGCTGCCTTTCAGATAATAATAAAAACCTAAAAACCCAAACGCATGTATTCATAAGAAAACCCCAAACCCCAGCAGTGTGTCTGGGACCAGCACAACGCGGGGGCCGAGGGCTGTGCTCCCCTGTGGGTGCTCACGGGTACTCCGGCAGCGCCCCAAGGTGCAGGCACCCTGCACCTCATTGTGCCTCGTTTTTTTTTTTGAGGATTTCCTTTTCCCTGTCTCTGCTGCACTCCCCAAAGCCAGGGTAACGCCTGCCCAGCTGCTGTGGGCCGTGAGCTCCCTCGGGAGCATCCTCGTTTCAGCCTCGCACCGAACCCGTTTCTGGAGCATCCCGCAGGTGTGCGTGCAGCGGACGCGCCGCAGGCTGCACCCTCTCATCCCAGCACCTGATTTCCCTTCGAACGCCTCTCTCCTCTCCCTGCCGCTGTCAGCACGGCAGGGCACGGGGTGGCTGCTCGTTCTGCGGGACCCTGCCCTGGCCCGCAGGGACAGCACCGTCCCCTCTGTCCCCTTGCTGCCCCCTCCGTCCCCTCGCTCCGTGTTCCCACGAAAGGCGTTGCAGGAGCTGAGCGGGCTGCTGGGCGGCGAGCAGGGCTCGTTGCGAAGTGAGACATTTAATCCCGTGTCTGATTTACAGCGCTTGTAACAGAATTGGAGGCTCAGCAGCAGCCCTGGGCAGCATCCGCGGTGCCTTGGCCTGGAGACCCCCACACCCCCCCCACTCCAAGGCAGCAAAACCCCCCTGGGGACAGCCCCACAGCATGCGAGGGGGGCAGGACCCTGCTTCACATTTGGGGGGCAAAAAAGACAAAAGCAAACCAAGGTGTGTTTTTTTTTTTCCATCCAGCAGAAGTGATTCGGGTCTGTTACACAGAAATTGGAGTATTATGGGGGGGGGGGGGTAGGGCACGGTTTCAAGTGCTGCAGCGGAAACCTGCGGCGCTGTCAATAAAAGCCTCGCCTCGCCATCCCGCAGCACCTTCCTCCCTCGCTCCTCTTCCTCACCAGCCCTCCATTTCAGCACTGTCCCCATTCCTTTTGGGATGGTGCAGTATTTCCTTGGCAAAACTCAAAACAGAAAGCCCCCCCCCCCCCCCCCCATACCCCCAGAGCCCTGCGAGGAGCCCCCTGGGGCTGGTGGGACCACCCCTCAAATCTGGTGGCCACCATCCCAAGAGGTGGCCCCACACAGCACCCGAGGGACACCTGGATGGGCACCGAGGGCCATTTGGGGTTGCCACAGCCCCACACCCACAGGACCCGCTCCCATCCTGTCCCCACCACCCGCCCCCGGGGCTCAGTACCCCCCCAGGAAGGAGCCGTTGGACGTTTCGGTGTAGAAACAGCTACTGTGGGACGTGCTGGTGAGGCTGTAGGCAAAATAAGCCACGGCCGAGCCCAGCGTCAAGCCCGTCATGTAGGACACGGTCATGGTGTTCCCTGCGGGAAGGGACACGGGGTGTCAGGGTGCCAGCCCCGGCCACCCCCTCGTGGGGTCCCCGGGGACGGCGTGAGCCTACCTGCCAGCTCCCGCTGCTCGGGGCTCACTTTGCCGGCGGCCAGGATCATGGGCACGCTGCCGAAGTAGCCGTTGGTGATGCCCATGAGGAGGGAGAAGACGCAGGGCCAGGCCGGGTGGCCGAAGGCGGGCTTCCCGTTGGGGTAGACGCACATGATGAAGAGGGGGATGAAGACCACGCGGAGGCAGGAGTAGATGAGGAGGTGGGTCCCCCTCCAGTCATAGGGCAGGGCGGCCAGGATCTGCAGCGAGGGGCAGAGACCATGCTTGAGGTGGGAGCGGGGCCAGGAGGAGGCGAGGCGGTGGGAAGCCCATCGTCCGCAGGAGCCCACCCTCGGCCACGCCGGGGAGCACCCGCACGCCGGGTGGGTGCCCACGGGGCGGAGAAGACCCCAAGTGGCTTTGAAAGAGAACACAAAAAAGGGGTGGAGGGGCCGAGTTGCCCCCCCCCCCCCCCCCCGGCCACGGCGGCGTTGCCCTCTCCTACCTTGCCAACGAAGTCAGAGAGGTTGAAGATGGCCATGATGAGGATGGGGAGCCACTCGCCCAGCGTGCAGTTGTGGATCTCCGACTCCAGCCCGGGGAAGAGGCACAGCGTGATGAAGTAGGTCATGGCGATGGACAGCATGTAGGCCCAGATGAGCCGCGACACGACGTAGCGGTGGAGCAGCATGTCTGGGCGAGGCGGGCAGCGCGGCTCAGCCGGACACCACATCCCCAGGGCTCACCAGAAGCAGCACGGTGAGATGTCCCCGTATTTTTGGGCGCAGTGACAAATGGATGACCCTCCCCCCCTAAAACCCCAGGCTGCAGATTGCTCCTCCTGCCCCACAAAACCCACCCTGTTACGGCCACCCTCCATGGCTTGTCCCCGAGCCCACCACCCACCTCTGAAGCTGGGCCAGCTCCTCTTGATTTTGGGCCGGGGCACATCGAAGCGCATGTAGGTGCCGCTGCCCGCCAGCTCGGCTTCGGGGCCCAGGCTGTCCCGGGGGGATCCGGGCTGTCCCCGGGGCCGGTCCTCCTGCACAGGGAGAGGGGACACCAGCGCTGAGCCCCAGGGACAGAGGGACCCTGGGGAGCAGCAGGGAGCCCTGCCCTGGCTTACAAATCGGACGTCCTCGGCGGTGACATCGTGGTGGATGCGGTACCCCGTCCCGTGGTCACCGGCCCCCCGGGATGCGGGGTGGCCCTTGCGGGAGCAGGAGGTGTAGTAGCGGACGAAGCGGGTGCGCTTCACCAGGAGGTGGAGGATGAAGCACGTCAGCTCCATGCCGATGGAGATGAAGAAGAAGATGACCGTGTTCTCCTTCTCGTCCGACAGCAGCAGCTTGGTGAAGATGCGGCTGAGCGAGATGATGACCCCGGCGGTGCCTGGTGGCACAGCAGGGCGGTCGGGGCTGGGTCCCACGGAGGCCTAAAGCTTGGAGACCCCCCCCCAGCAGCCCCACATTGCACAGGGTCAGGTGCTCCAGGCATGGAGGAGCCACAAGCGGCATTTTTGGGGTGATGGAGCCAGCTCGTGGCAGACAGCCCCCGCTCCCATGGCAGCACAGCTGGTACTGCACATGATTTGAACACCTCCCTTTGCCAGGAGCCCCCGGGGATGTCCCCTAGGTGCTGGCAACCCAAAAGCCACCAGGACGTGGTCCTGGGCAGCCACTTCTAATCAGGGAGATGGCCTCAGGAGGTCCCCTCCCACCTCAACCATTCCGGGTTTCTGTCCCCAGCTGGGGACACGGTGGTGGCACGCGCGGCGGCCGCCGGTACTCACTCTCGCCCGTCATCACGCCCTGCGTGTAGCGCTTGGGCAGCAGCCCCGTGTAGCCGTAGAAGCTAGATTGCTGCACTTCAGGAGAGATGGGCACAGGGGAGGAGGAGGGGGATTATTGCCGCAGCCGAAACGCCCCACTGGGGGGGGGGGGACGGGGACTGGTGAGGGTCCCAGGAGACCACGGCATACCTGTGCAGCCAAAAGCCACCACCCCGACGGCCACCAGGTTGATGGCGTAGGCTTGCCGGCGGGTGAAGAGCTCCAGCCAGACGTCGCAGATGCTGACAAAGAGCAGGGGGCCCAGGGCGAAGAGGTAACCTGCAGAGGGGGGAGATAGGGGTGGACGGTGGGGCTGCTGGGGGTCCAGCAGTGCCTGGGGACACGGGGACCCCAACTCACCCACGGAGATGCGTGTGTGCAAACTCAGCAGCTCCACCAGCGCGTTGTTGAGGATGACGGCCACCAAGGCCACCAGGATGTAGGTGAGGCTCATGTCGAAGACGATGGAGGTCCCTGGAGAGAGGCAGGCGGTGGGGAGGCCCTGGCGGGGGACTCAGCTCGGGTTTGGTGGGAGGGCAGGAAGGAATTCGGCTGCTGGAGACCTACCTGGGTATTTGTGGTGCAGGTAGTCCACGTCGGTGATGAAGCTGTTGTACGGCAGGAGAAACCCAACCCCGGCCAGTAGCATGGCGAAGTAGATCCCGTGGTATCGGTCCTGTGGCTCGGGGTCTTCAGAAACTGCCCCAACAGGGAAGGAAAGAGAGGAGATGTGACAGTGGCACTGGAGCTTTCACGCCCCTTGTGGCACTGGGGACACTGGGGCTCAATGCATCTCGCTCAGGGCAAGCCAGCCCCAGCCCCGCAGTGCTACAAATAAATGCCCTCAGCCTGGAGAAACTCCTTCCAGAAATAAAGGCTGGAGGGCAGGAAAATACCGGGGCTTTGAGGGCTGATGGGTTTTTCTAGCGGGGGGGCAGCCAGGCAGGATGAGAACCCCCCCCCCGCTAACCGCAGAGCCCCCTCCACAGGATGCTGCGGTGGCTAAAATGGGTACAAAGCGCTCCGAAAGAGGCATCAGGCCATTTCATGGCAGAATAGCCATTTGTGGCTATTAACCCACCCCAGGAAGCTCCTCTAAATGGGTGGGAAAAGCCTCGGGGCAGCCCCCGCCAGCCCCATCCGTCCCCCCTCACCCGGCTCCATGAAGGTGAGGACGCCCTTGGCCTGGCTGCCCCGCTGCAGCTCGTCCTCCTCCAGCTGGTAGCTGTCGAAGCTGAAGCTCATCACCACGTTCCCCTCGGGCGTCCCCGCCGGGCTCAGCTCCTTGAAGCGCTCCGTTCCCACCGTTCCCATCGCGGCCGACCTGGGGACGGAGAGCGGTGACCCCCCCCCCCTCCCCCGCGGGGCACACAGGTGGGTGACAGTCCCCTGGGGTCGTGTCCCCCCACTGGGTGATGCTGTGGGGTCTGCAAGGGACAGCTTTGATGCTCGCCCCGGCCCTGCTCAGCACCTCGCTGCGATGCTACCAACGCTGTGATCTCCAAAGGCAATTAGAGAAATTAATGGGTGGAAACCACTCGCTGAGGGTGGCTGCCGGGGGGGGGATCCCAGCTGCCTCGGGAAGCCCTTGCTCTCTGCGGGCTATGTTTTTATATAGCCCATAAACTCTGGTTTATCCCCTTTTTTGGCATCTCTGCTGCCTGTGGCTGGGCACACCGCTCCGGCTGCCCTTTCGGGGTGAGGACAGGATGCGTCCCGGCTGTTCAGGCAGCATTTTGGACCCAGGGGACACAGCACAGCGGGGAGACGCTCAGAAAGCCACCGGACATGGGTGCACAGACCCCCAGGAGCACAGCCACGAGGGGCCACACCAAATACATCCCCAAACGAGCTCCCACACCACCAGGCATCCTCCAGAGAGCTCCCCGGAGCCCCCCAAAACCCTGCTGTCCCTCTGGGCCCATCCTAACCCCGCTCTGTATTACCGGTGCCAGTCGCTAGATGCCAGCCTGCCCTGTGCCCGCTGCCCGGGGGCCACCCAGCTGCCCCGAGGAGAAAAAAAAACCCTCCTCCGAGGCACCAGGCTGAGGCAGGCAAGGGAGGAAAAATCAATTAAAGTGATTTGTCTGGTCTCCCTGCGAGACGCGGCGCTCGCAGGAGCGCTGAGGTTTTCCAGCCTCTCCCCTCTGCCAGGACGCCTCAGATGGGGTGGGTGGCAAAAACAGTGCCCGCCGACACTGCGAGCACGATCCTAAATGCTGAGCTGCGTTTGGCTGTGGCACAGAACAGCCCTGACATGGTCCTGAGGCCACGGAGCTGGTGGGGGCCTGGATGCGGCCGGGGGGGGACCTCAGCACCCACCCCGGAGCACCACGGGCAGGGTTTTGGATGGGGACCCCGCTCCGTGTCATAGCCCGGGGGGAGCTGCTGTGGCCCCATCCGCCGATAAACCCCGGATTTATCACCCCAGGGGACAAAACCCCAATGGGAGGCATCGGCCGGGGGGCTGGCAGAGCCTGTTGCAGGGGTTTTCTCACCAAAAGGACCCCCACCTGGGGAGCAGCACCCCAGGCCCGCTGTGACCCAAACTTCTCCACGGCACAGGAGTGGGATGCGCCGCACACCCAGCCCCCCCCTGCACCCCACAACCTGCCCCGAGGATCCTCGCACCGAAATCAATCCGATTTCCCCTCCCCTTTGGGTTTACACGCGGGAGCAGAGCCAGGCCCCGGCACCTCTGCGGGGTGGGTGCTCCGTCACTGCCAGGGCTGGAGGGGGGCAGCGAGGGACACGGCGGGGGTAACCCCGTGGGGGTGAGATGAAGATGAAGGTGATGAAGATGAAGGTGATGATGATGAAGATGATGATGATGAAGATGATGATGATTTGCATTGGCAGCAGGCTCCCCAGCCATGAGCAGCAAAGTGCTGTAAACACGGACATTCAACCCAACCCCACCAGAGGAGATGCGTGCTCGGGGGAAGGATGCTCGGGGGGAGGCCAGGACCAGGCTGGGGGGGCTCTCACCTCCCCCAACCCCTTTCCCATCCCTCCCACCCCCCCTCCAACCCCCCCATCCCCAGACAAAGCCGGTCCCATCCTCACCCAACAGGTCGGCAGCGTCTCTTACCTCCCCCCCCCGCGGCAGCTCTGCGGCACCGGCTCCTCTCCCGCTCCCTTTCAGCCCCGGCGGCAGCCCCCGGCCCCCCCCGGTCCCCCCATACCGGAGCCCGGTCCCCGGGGTGGGGGCACCGGGAGCAGCGAGCGCGGCGGCTGCGAGCGAGGAGCGGGGGCGGCTCCGTCGCCACCCCCCGCACCCTCCCCTTCCCCACCCCTCCGGCTGCCCCTCCCCGGCCCCAAGGCGGGGGGAGGACGAGGGGGGGGGCTCCGAAATGTGTTTTTTTTTTTTTTAATTCCGCCGAACAGAGCCCGTCCGTCCCCCTGTCTGTGTACATCCTATAGGCGGCATCCATAGGGACTACCTGTGTGTGCTTTGGGGGGGGTCGCTGGTTGCAAAGAGATTAATTAGGGTGAAAAAATAATCAGGTAATTGCGCTTATTTCATTTAGGACAGAAGGTCTGCTCCCATTGCAGGGACCTTTCCCCATACGCACCCCAAACACTTTTGGCATTATGGGGTCAGCGTGGGCTGCCCTGGGGAAGGATGGGGCAGACGGACAGAGGGACGGACAGAGGGATGGACGTGAAGGTAGGATGCACGGGGAGGGGGGAGGGATGGATGGGCAGGTGGGTATGTACGGGTAGGACAGCCGGGTGGAGACATGGACAGACGGATGGACGGACAGACGGATGGAGGGACAGACGGATGGAGGGATGGAGGGATAGGCAGGTGGATGGATGGACAGACGGACAGATAGGACAACAGATGCACGGCCAGACAGATGGCGGCTTTGTAACTCTGGCTAGCAGCATGCAGAAATCCCGTTGGTTTTGGGGGCTGTGGGGGGGGGGGGGGGGGGCTGCCCCTGCTCCCTTCCTTGGAAATTGGTGCGAAGATGGTGATTTTGGTGTGGGTGCCCCCTCACCGTCCATCCACCACATAGAAGGGACCTCAAAGACGCGACACAGTTATAAAGACATCCCGGGGGCATCCCCACGGCACCGCCAGCAGGGCAGGGATGGAGCAGCACAGCCCTACGAGACACCAGAGAATCCCCTGCTTGGCACCCAGGTGGTGTGCGAGCTCCACAAAAAGCGCAGGACGAGCTGGCACATATGTGCGCTCGCCTTTTCCCAGCTCCCAGGCAGCGTTACTCACCCAGCTCAGCAGCGATTCTCTCGTCGGAGCCAGCCCTCCCGGCTCGGCGCCCCGGCTGCAGAGCCAGGGGGGATCCCATAAAAGCCCACAACTCCAAGGGGACCCAGGGACACGCACGTGGGGCTGCCAGAATATTATCTGCAACACTCTGCGCTCACCAGAGACTGGGCTCGAGCCAGGCTCAGGGCCAGAGGTTTGCTCCTGACCCCAGCGGAGCTGGCACCAGGTATAAGGACACCTCTACGGCTTTAGGGCCACACCAGGATGGATTCCTTCCGAGGGCTTTCTCTTGGCCTTCCCCTCCCAAAGGGCAGCACTGGACCCTGGTCCCATTCCCCATCCCCCCGAGGTGTCCGAGCTGGTGCTGGTGCTGAGCCTCCTCCTCCCTTTGGGGACGTTTGGGGTCCCCGCACCGTGCGCTCCCCCTGGGCTCTTCAATTTTTCAGCTGGACCTGAATAATTCAGCTTTGATGTAGCTGGCTCGAGGTCTGTGAGCTCGGCTGCTCCCGGAGTTTCCGCCTGACCCACTTTAACACCAGGGAAGCCTGCCAGGCACCGCGAAGCTGTCCCCGACCCCTCGGTCCCCGTGGCGCAACGGGATGCCCCACACCCAGCCCCTTGCACATCCACACCCAACAGCACGTGTCGCAGAGCATCCCCGGCCAAATCGCAGCATTTTGGGGAAATTTTCCCTTCTTCCATCCCTCCTGCAGCAGCACCGCTTGTGGGACTAGGAGGTGGTTTTAGGTCTGCGGCGGGAGGCAGCCTCCTTGCCATGGAGGCCGTGGATTGATCCCGCCGGGCGGAATAAGGCGCCGCTGATTCATTTGGCTCGGAGGTGTCGGATTAGGACGGCCTCCAGAAATCCCCTGTATCTCGTTTTTTCTCGCTCCTGAAGCAGATTTGGGTTTTATTAATTATTGCTGCTGCAGAGGTGAGAGAGAGGAGAGACCGTTCAGGTGGATCTTGCCACGCTGCCAAAACCCCAGTGCCACCTCTTTGACCCCTCACCGATCCGTCACGTCGCTCTCTTTGGGGTGATGCTGCTGTGTGCCTGCCCTCCCTTGGGCACCGCTGCCCTTGCTGTCCCCATTCCCTCCAGCACCGATTTCAAAGGAACCCAGAGCAAAACCCTGCTCCTTAACCAAGCCGTGCTCACCCAGCAGGGATGCCCCGTGCCTTATATCCCTGTCCCCTGTGCACCCATGGGCTGGGTGACCTGGCACTGAGGTTTCTGGGCTGAGAGCCCCCCCTTCTCCCACCCCACCACGCTGCATTCCCGAGCTCGGTGCTCCCGGCAGCGCTGCTCTTCCATCTCACGGGACTGGGATGCTGCACAGCTCTTCCCAACCCTCTTGGAAACCCTTCTTTAAATAACATCAAGGGCCTTCACATCCCTTCCTGAGGACGGCCTTCGCATCCCTTCCTGCTCTGCTGGGCAGCTCCAAAAGCCAACCAAGCGCTGTGCCAGCCCCAGGAGCATCCTCGTCAGCCCCGGCTTCTCATGGAGATGTCGGGGATGAAACGAGGCCAGCGTGGGTCTTAGGGATTTACTGGGGCCCACGAGAAAGGCGGTGTAGCCAGGGGATTCGTTAGCTGCAGCTCGTGGGGTTCGTTGCCAGCCGATTGCAGGGGAACCAAAATCCCCGGCGCTGGCAGGAGCAGGGCACCGGAGGCTGCGGGGATTAGCGGGGTTTTCCCCAGGCTTTGCAGCAGGACACGGACGAGAGAAGGAGTTGGTTTGAGGCCAAAACACCGGATTTAAGCACTCCTGGAAAATGCAGGGGCTGAACTGGAGCTGAGCCACGGCACCAGCACATCCCAAGGACCAACCCCACTCCCACGAACACCCCAGTCTGGGGGCTTTTCCCTGGCCCTCTGCATCCCCCCCACCTGTACCAGCTACACCGGACTGCGAGAACTGGAAAAACCCAGAGAGGATGCCCAGAGACTCTCCCTTTTTTTTTTTTTTTTTTTTTTCCTTCCCTTCTCCTTGCTGGAACGGATTTGCATCCATCCCTAATTAATCCGAGATGAGCTGCTAATTCAGCTCCTTGATTGCAACTTTGCATAATTGCTGCACGCACACGCAGCGGCAGGACGGGATAAAAAAAGGAGACAATCAGCAGCGGGCGCAGGGGAGGTGAGGGCCGGGAAGGGCTGTTCCAGCACTCTCCCACTCATCTGGGCTATTTAAAGACCAGGTGGAGAGAGAGACGAGATTTTTCTCTGGAAGCAGAAAACGGCCACGGCCACACTTGAATGGTTTTGCTTCCCCGTTCTGGGCTCCCAAAGGACCTCACCGGCAGCCTCAGCACCTCTGGTGATGGGGAACCTGCAGTAAATGAGCACGGTATTCTGGGCAGCACAGCACCTTTGGCTCTTCCTGCAGTGCTACCGAGCTCTGACATCCTCCTCCTCCTCCTTTTCTGTTGCCCAAGTGACCATCAGTAGGTTTCAGAGTGAACGCTCCACCAAGAGGAGCGGGACAATCTCCCCCACCCGATCCAGGCTGCCCAGCCACCAGCGGGTGCATTCGGCCACGAAGCCCCCCAAAACAAGATCCAGGGGGCTTCAGGCTTGGTGCTGCCACCTCCGAAATACCACGGAGCACAGGAGGCCGGGAAGCATCGCCCAGTGCCGTGGCAATGGGCACAGGAACCACTGGCAAAATTTGGGGGAAAATCAGCTTTTCCCAGCAGTGACGCACAAAACCACCCCTGCAGTGCGGGTGGGCGATGTGTGTGCCCGGTGATGTTGGCCCGTGGGTTATACCCCACTCCTCTGCCACCCGTATCCCCCCCAAGCAGACATTTCCCCCTCCCCACTTTAACACCTCCGTGCACCCCCCGGTTCCTCCCAGGGCTGAGGGACAGGGCAGCAAATAGCATTGGACAGCTCGACCCCAGAAAGACAGGAGCCACTTTCAGACTTTTCCCCCATAAAAATGCAGCCCCCGGTCCCGGAGCCCCCTCCCCATGGCTTGGGCTGACTGGGGGGCTCGGGCTGCCCCCCCCCGCCCCTATTAATCAGCGGGGGCACGCATGGAGCCCAACACCGGGGTTGAGATCTGGGCACCATTGACACGCACGGAGCATTAAACCCCTTACGGGGGATTTGCATAAGCTCGGGGAGGGAGGAAGAGCAGGGGGAAAAGTGTTGACAATGGGAAAGTAAATGCATTAAAGTGCTTAGGAAAAAAAAAAAAAATCTGATAAAGGAATAAACCAGTTAAGGGAATATATAATTCAGGGCCTGGTTATTCAAATCCTGCCTTATAGGAAATCCTCTTAAAGCGATCACCTGATTGCGTGTTAAATTCCTAATTGAATAATAAAGGAATTATGTATTTATTCCATAAACGCACAAGGGGGGAGCGCACGGGGAGCTGGCAGCCCGGTGGGGGGGGGGGGATGCTGGGGGGAGTTGAGGGCCGGGGGGCAGCCCCAGTGCCCCCCCCTTGGCCCCACACTTTTCCCATGGGGGGGCTGTGGGCGATGCTGCGCAGCCGCTCCTGCCTACCTCTGCACTATAAATAAGTTGTGGGGAAAGAAAAAATAAAATAAAATAAGAAAAGCCATCACCTGGCACCGGGGAGGCACGCAGCAAGCCCCCAGCCTGCTCCGGGGATCGAGTGGGGGGGGGGGGGAGAGAAAGAAGGAGAGGAGCTAAAAATAGCCCTGGGAGCCGCTTTCTTCCCAGAGATCGTTTTTCTACCCGCCCGTTTCATTTCATAAACAGGATTATTTATTTATCTATCCCCCTCTTCACGCCACTTTCCTTTTTTTATTCCTGTCTGTTTTTACTGAGTGCTTTGCCCAGCCCCAGCTCTCTTTTAAAAGCAAGTTAAAAAGAAAAAAAAAACAAAAAAACAACCCTCCCAAAGCACCCCAAACCCAAGCAACCCACCCAGCCCCCTTGGCCGCTCCAGCAGAAGCTGGCAGGGCTGCAGCACTTTAGAGGTAATTGAATATCCCAGAGTGCATCTGCTAATGCAGCTCCGAGATAAATAAGCAGCGGCGGCGAGCACGGGGCCGTGGCCTCGGCAGCTCGGGGAGGACAGAGGCAGCAGCTGAGAAAACAGCACGAGCACCCAGCAAAACCCAGCTCTGGGCAGTGCCCGGGCTGCTAGAGGCTTGGTTTGGGGAATAGTTGATGGCATCACCGAGCAGGAGGCTCAGGGAGCTGGCCAAGCTCCCCAGTTTCTTGAGGGATGGAGCCGGGCTGGGGGCTTTGCACCCTTTGCAGCTCCAGCCACGCTGCCTCTCCTTGGTGTCCTCCACGGCAGCCTTCAGGGCTGGCAGCAGCAGTTAATCGGAGGCCATCTTCCTATGCACGAGCTGTTTTGTTTCCAAGGAGGCTCCTAATAACTAAATTCAGATGGTGGAGAGAAATGGCTGCGCCCCGACCCCTTGAAATGCAAATCGCCGGGTGCCCTGGGAGACAGGAAAGGCTGCTCCACGGCCGGGAGGCTAAAAAGGAGCCAGATAAGGTCTCCTGCCCCTGCCTCTCCTGTCCCTGCCTCCCTGCTTTCATTTCCAAAATCACTTTCGGGTGAAGAGAGAGGAGCTCGGGGGTCCTGAGCCTGGTCCCCAAGGCGCTGCACAGCCCCCAGGGGGAAGGATGCTCCGTGGGGAGAGGGGTGGGATGCTCCCGGGGAAGGTGCGGGGATGCTCGGGGAGGGAAGAGGAAAAAGGATCAGGGATGCTCGGGGAAGGAACGGGGAAGGAGCAGGGATGCTCGGGCAGCGCTGCGCTCCACCACCTAGCGGCTGCGCGGCGGCAGAGCGCGGCCCCCCCCCGCGGCCCCCCAGCAGCAGCAGCGCCGCGTTCCCGACCCAAACCCTCGTGCTGCCGCTGGGACGTTTCTGTGCCTGGCAGCGACAGATAAAACGAGTTATCAGCCCTGCTGCTGAGCTGCCGGGCAGCCCGCTGGTGGCTGCGGGAGGAGGGCTGCAAGCAGTGGCCAGTGCCCACCGTGCAACCCAGGCCAGTGCCAAGGGACATCTGTCACTCTCTCCCAGGGTTTCTTTTTGCCCCTGGAAAAGAGGATTCAGAGTGTCAAACATCACCAAAATCCTCTGGTTTATTTTGTGAGTTCACCTGGACTTCTCAGTCGCTGCACCCCTTATTGTAACCTCACCGTGCAGCTCAATAAAAACTCACTGTTGAGAAAAAATGTGACAAGGTGCTGGAAGAGCAGGCACCGGATTTCCTCAGCTGCAGCAGGGGGGCAGAAAGCCCTCATTAGCTCACATCACACCGGTAATTAGCTGAAGAAGCGCCCACCAAGGGCCTGCCAGAAGCGTGTTCAAAACCTGTGCGGGGCCAGGGCAGATGCAGAAGACAAAAGGTACCCAAAAGGTACCCGCTCAGGGATGGACGGGCTGGCAGCAAGGCCAGGGGCTCCCAAACACAGGCAGGAGCAGAGCAGGGACATTGCTCGCCCCTGCCTGCTGCTCACCCAGCATCTCCCAGCATCTGGTTTCTACCCACTTGCTCTAAAAAGCCACAGTTCTGCATCCAAGGCAAAGAGCACAGCTGAAGGGAGCCTGCTCTGCCCGGTAGCTCTGCTCCTGGCAGCTCGCCTGGCCCCGAGCCCGGGAGGCTGGGCTGCTTACACCAGAACCGTGCTCTTGCTCTGATTTCTTCTGGGACTCGAGTCCCAGGTCATGAGCAAGTAAAGGCAGCAAAGGCAGCAGTGCCGGGCCAGTTGGTGGGATGCCACAACAGGGCTAAACCCTACCAGAGAGCACAAGGAAGGAAAGAGGCACAAGTCAGTGCTACCCTCGTAAGGAGATAAATAATGTGGGGTGAGATTTATAATGGGAGCTGAGATTTCCCCATCCCTTCCCTGGGAATTCCAGCTTAATGGGGCAGGCTCAGTCCCAGCAGACAGATGCAAGACCGCCACTGAGCACAGCTGCAGCTGCTTGTTTCAGGGCTGGTATTAACCCATTACTTAGGATTTTCCCCGTGCTTACTAGATGCTGTTCTGGCCAAGAGATTCACCTTTTCTGATTCTTTTGCAGGGATTCACGTGCTGGGCAGGCTTAGGGCAGGAGCAGTCAGACCTGGATGGCCACATCCATCCTGGGCACAGGGTGGGAGCTACCGCCTGCACCACCTCGGCTGGAAGCTCTGCCCCTTACTGAATCCACCCGCAAACAACTCAGCTGATCCTCAGCTTGCTCCAGGCAGAAGAAGGGAAACAGCAGCAGCTGAATGAAGAGTTTAGAATCACTCATCCAAGCTAACACAGCTGCTTCTGCCTGCAGCAAGGGATGGCACCAACGGCACCGGCAGGAAAGCATCGCCCTGCAGAGCGGGAGCAGGAGAGGAAGATGTTTGTGGCTTCACAGCTGAGGTTGCTGTGAAACAGTCACAGAGAGCAGGAGCTCTCAGCACGTGCTCCTCCAGTGCTAGCCAGAGCAACTTCCTCCCCTCACCCCCCCTGAGCAGAGGGTTTGTCACAGGAGGAGCCTCCTCACCCATCCGCTGGGCTCACTCTCCCCTGGGCCTGAAGGTGAGAAGCAGCAAGCTTGGAGCGACAGCACAGCAAGCAGGGTACGGTACTTGAAAGCACTGCTACGGATGCAATCCCTAAAATAAAGCATAAAGGAAGTTATTTAAACTCCACCTGAGGAACAGGAGAAAGCTTAAGTTCCTCAAGCAGGGCTTTAAGGTGGAACAAGGGGGAAAAATTATGGTTTCAAGCAAAATATGCCATGAGGAGCTCAGCTGGTCCTTTTCCTCAGCAAAACTCAAGCTGACAACATCTCCTGAGATCTGCTGCACAGCACAGCACGGACGGAAGGCTTACTACTGCTAGCAGTCGGGTGGGGGCCACAGCGTACAGCACACACGTAGCGCCACCCGGGTGTTATCCAGCCCCAGCCTCAAGCAGCAAAACAGAAGGAAGAAGACACGGAATACTTATCACAACACATTTAATTTCTTATGCAGTTATAAAATTACAAAGAGCGATGGGCTAGCAGTGAGAACCAGACACTTGGTGAGGTGGAATGTTAGACAGATTTTTCCACTTATCAACAGAGATATCGAACAGTCAGACTGCAGGATGCAGTTGGTTTTTTTTCCCCTCCATGTGCAGAAGCAAATGCAAAAGCAAACAGATCCAAGTAGAGAAAGGGTCGAGCTAATGCCCCAAAGAAACCCAGAGCTACAGGTCTGGGAGCAACTCACCGCTCCTGAGAAACGAGTCGGACACATGCAAAGGCAGCAGGGGAAGTCAGCGCACAGATCGCTGCAGCCACATGGCCAAAGCCACAGCACCAAGACACCTGCAATGAGCACAACTGTAGATATCTGCAAGCCAGAATTAAAACTTCTTGCCCGGTATTTTCAAGGCGGCGTAAGACGGGATTTGCCAATCTGAAGTAGGTTAAAACAAAAGGCATGTTACAGTCCAAAAACTGGGAATTGACTGAATTCCTTTGGTTGTGCAGCTGGAATCTGGAAGGGTTTATTTACAGTCTGAGCCATGCTTTCTTCTTTGCAAGCCTCTCCTGGTGCAGCAGATTCCAGAAAGGCAAAATGCCTGCTCTGCACATGTGAAGATGACACCGTGCCTTGCACTCAGATGTTAACAGGTTAAATCAAGGCGATTGTTAGCCAGGACACCTGGAGCACAGAATAAAGCTTCCCAGATCTCCGCAGACTAATCCCCACCAACGCTTTGGGCAGACTCCTGTTGCTCTGTGAACAGCAGCAGAGCGTCTGCACGTACGAGTGGTATATTGAGCAGCTCAGCAACCCATGAGGAAAGAAATTCTACAGTCCTACTGCATGTTGCTTTGGTGCTAATGCCATTATTAGAGCCGAGAAAGCACAGCATGGGATGTAACAAAGCGTTCTGCTGATCAGCTCCTCGCAGCTCTGTGCTAACCTACTCGCAGAGTAGGTTCATTCAGTTCACTTCTCCCTTTTTACTATTACGCGTAGGTCAGACACACATTTCCTTTGTGGAGACACCAGTCACCGTATTTAGAGCTTTCCCAGAAGTTTATTTGCATCCAGGCAGACTTGGAAAATCACCTCCCCCCAACAATCTCTGTAGAAATAGGCAGAAGAAACTCACTCACACAGGACCTGAAGCAGCGAGGTGCGTGCACACACCTGATGTCAGAGGGAGCGCTCACACAAACCGTCCTGCTGAACAGGGCCTCAGAAGAAACAGTTTTTTTTACTAAGCTCTTTATGCTTTCAACTTCCTCCTCCTCTCCCAGGCCCGGCCTTTTAACTGCTAGATTTATATCTATCACTCGTATTTTGGAAACTGTGACATAAGAAGAGCCCAGAGCAGATAAAAGCTTTCCACCTCTGAACTTGAAAGACGTAGGGTAAACACAGATGTTGAGACAGCAGCAGAGTACACACACTTGCTACCTATTTGCACATCAAGAGAAACAACTCTTTCCCTACGGTGCTCGCTGGGAACAGATCCCACTGCAATTTAAGACCTGAGTTTCCAATTCCAAAATTAAGTGCTCCCCCCCCCCTTCCCCAGCTTTGGTTGTTTGTTGTCCATTTCTGTACCCAACGCTCTACTGAGCCAAAAAGGTTTTGAGAGGTGCAGTCAGAGAGAGAGACACACACTGATACAAAGCAAACATTGTCCTTCCGAGGAAGGCCACTAAAACAAGAGGGGTTGTAGAGGTGTTCCTGTATCGCATGACTACAAGCCCACAGCCGCAGCACAAGGCTGCAGCCTCCTTGGCTCACCCTGGGGAATCCAGGGCTGCTGGACCACCAGAACAGAAATGTTTAGCCCCACCTGACCCACGGAGCATAAGGATTCAGTTGCATGCTCCATACTCAAGTGAAGAAACAGCTGCAAACAGCAGTTCTGGTACGTTTAAGGAAAAAAAAGTATATATATCTTTGTGTCACAGGGTGAAACCCCATCCTGAAAGGCTTCTAACTTTGGTAGCATACCACAGCAGGGTGATTAGAGGGCCTAAAGCTATCAGAGGGAAATGAGATTAATCGTATTTTATCTGAGGAGAAAGCTTCATATCCTCATGCAATGAACTTAGACAACACAATCGACAGTCACCACCCTAAATACACTGTCAGTTGGGACCAGAAGCCTCCTGCTCCATCCCAGCAGCTCCACGTTGGTCACTAACCCCCGAATAATTTCTAATCTTGTTCTCTAAAACAACTTTCCCAGTTAAGACAGGAAAAAAGCTTCCAGCTTTTAATTAAGAGTGAACCAAGCAGGGTGTAGCGATTGATCAGTCAGTGGCACAGGAGGGGCGTACTGCAGCACGTGGAAGACAACGACAGCGAATATGGGATTTCCAACTCACCTACAGAAAATAAACCGGCGTAAAAGTCAGGATACTGGTTTCAACCCTTTCTTAGTGTTCTCAGTTTTTAGCAGGAAAATTAGTAAACACGTTAAACGTGAGAGCAGTACCTTGCTATGCAATATGGTCTTTGTTACAACTCGAGTTGTAGAACTTGTGCTTAGCAGACCTGTGTTGCTTACGCGTCTTTGCTGCTAACTTGACTCTTTGAGTCTCTGCCAAGCCTCCAAGTATGTTACCAGGAACATTCCCAGCT
Organism: Oxyura jamaicensis; assembly: GCF_011077185.1. NCBI lineage: Eukaryota > Metazoa > Chordata > Aves > Anseriformes > Anatidae > Oxyura > Oxyura jamaicensis. The sequence goes on from NC_048906.1 coordinate 3,921,246, forward strand.
TTAGTCTGGAATAAGCAGACATCTGACAGCTCCTGCATGGTTCAGTTTGCCAGCAGAGCTCGCTGAGCTTGTATTTACTTCAAGACTTGTATTTTACTCTGCAGTTATGAGCTCCACAGCAAAGCTGATAGTGCTTGTAGTAAAAAAAAAAACAACAAGAATAATTCCTGACTATGGAATTTAGTTGTCAGCCAGAGCTTAAATTCAAGAGACTAAATGAGATTTCAGCATGGCTCAGCAGTTTGCTTTGAACATGCTGGATTCTGGAGAGGATGCCACAAGCCAATCCAGCCAGCTATTTAGGACGGTCAAGGGTTTCCAGTGAGTAAACAAGCCTGATCCCTTCTCTCCCACATGTTTGTCTAAGAACATCTGTGCACACTAACAGCAGCCTCACCGATACAGGCAGCTCTCTTTGGCAGGGGCTATCATCACTTTCTGCTCTTTTAGATGAAGGGGAAAGCCTGCCTTACCCACACAGGACTCTGGGGACAACAGCCACTGCACGCTATTGATTGACAGAAGCCTTGTTAACAGTACCAAATCCTAAAAGCACCCTACCATCTAGTTTGGTAAGGAGTTCACCACCAGCCGGAGTACTCAGTTCAGTCCAGGCCCCATCCTGCTTTCCAGATCTGCAATTTCCTTGTCTACTTCTATTTGTATTTCTTTGTAAGTAGTCAGTAGAGCAAAGGAAGCATCCCACATCACTACACAAAAGGCAAAGCAGGCTCACTTTGGCAAAGTAAAGTAACACCAAGTATTTTGCTAATCATTTACTCACTACCTGTTATCCAAGACTTAAGAGAAGGCACATTACAACCCTAAAAATAGACTGCAGCACTGCTCAGCCTTGGACAGCCCTAGCCACAGTCAAGGCAGCTAAGGATTGATTCCAAAGCTGCCAAAGAAAACCAGTCCTTGGAGAGTATCACAAGAGGTACTCCAGTAGAAGGAGAAATTAAAACAGGAGCATGATTATCCAACAAAACAGAACCTAGAAGAAAATTATTTCAAAATCATTTATATTTACATTAGTATCTGGAAAAAAAGTCCTGAACCTTCACCATTGGAGCAGTATGCTCAGCCCCAGACTGAAGAGAAGCAAGAATTATACCCTCCAGCTGAAAACCTTAAGGCTGTTAAGTAATGGGGCTGCCATACTCTGCAGTGACTTCTATCCAGCCTGACAGAATCATTGCTTTGGATAATTAAAAAAAGTATAAAAAAGGTTATTGCTACTCTGCCAAGGAAACAGAACAACTGACAGGAGAGAAAGTGCATTTGAAGTCTTCTTCTAAAAGAAAAACACAACAAAACCAAACAACACCTACCACAGACTACAGACACCCAAGTACTATAGGTGTGAAACAAGTCTCTAGCAATTCCTTCTTCATTTTAGCTTTCTCCCTACAGCATTTTTTCTCTTCCCTGTAAAGGCACTTTCTGTATTCTACATCCTCATGCAGGGAAACGTTTCCAGTTTTCCATCCCAACAAACAGAACACTCCCACAAATACACAACATTCAGAAGGAATTTTAATTAACAAAATGGTCCAGGAAAGGGGAGGGAGAACCCAAAAACAGGCCAATGTATTTGAAAGATTGCATGTCAGTCACTAGGTATGCCTGCAAGCCCATGCACAGGAAACCATTTGGACCTTTGTCAGTGCAGAACTAGTCTCAGCTTCCAGAACCACTTCTCTACTCCTTCCTTATATAAGCTAAATATTATATACATATATAAAAAAAATACAAACTTGAGTTTGTTATAAAGTGGCTTCTCTCTCTCTCTCTCTCCCCCTCCTATGCTTGCTTGGCACATGAACGCATGCAAAGCTAGTAGGCTCTGAGGGCTGCAGAAACAGCAGGTTTTGGCAACAACAAAAAAAAAACAACAAAAAACACAGCTAAAATAGATAAGCAAGATTAAAAGCCACTGAATTGAAAACCATATATTTTTCCAATGGTATAGAATTAGAACTACAGCTACGACTTAAAACTGTAAGAGTCTGTCATCCTCTCTCCCAACTCATGTCAAAGTTCATAGCAGCATAACACGAGATTCCTCAAGAAACGTCAAGCCAGTGTTCTCTGCTTCAGGAGTGAGTTCACAGGTCAAAGTTCAGTCTGTCCGAAGGATCATGGGGGGATGCTCACTGTCTTCATCCAATCTGAGCGAGTTGGTTTCATCTTCCAGGCAAGCTCCACCCACAGCACCCAGGTCTTCCGAATAGGCTGCAGAGAAAGGGATTAGTTCAACAATCAGCACCACAAACTAAGGCTTGGATCCAACAGAGTCAGGGATTCCAGCTGAAGTACCAGACGTTATTTGCAACAGTTTCACTGCCACCCTATGTTTGCCTTCATCATGACCATGTTTCTCCAAGCAAAGAGCAGTTTGTGATCAAACTTTGCAACTACTCCGCCTGCGTGCAATGCACATTGTTGCTTTACGCAGACTGATGTTTTTATACCCTCCACCCTTTCATTACAGCTGCAACTGCTGTATGGAGCCGCTGTATGTGCAGTTGAAGCACCGACCTGAGTGCTATACAAAGATGGTAAGAGCTGTATGCACAGGCTCTGCTCACGTGGAACTCCAGCATTAGATAAATACCGGACCTTTCAATTTCACTGAACAGTAAGGCAAGGTAAAAGGTCACAGTTCCCATAAAGGAACTATAGGAGCACTTAACAACCAAAAAAACAACCTAAAAGAACCCCTGTGACTGTAATTCAGATGCTTTGTTCTGCACCCAGACCTCCTGCATGAAATAATTGCATTACAGCATCTGAAGAACCATTCAGCAAGTACTGCCACTATTACTGAAGTAATTGACCACAATTTGAGACAAAGCTCTACCCAGAAAGTAGTGAAGATGAGCAGTTTACCTACAGGAGGCTACTGAACATCACAAGTGCTCATTTCCAACCACTCACCAGTGCTTCATATCACGCTCATAGCTATGAAAAGCTCAGTGTTGAAGCAGATGAGCTCATGCAGCCATCTAGAATGATGCAGTATGCAGAGGTGCTCCCTGCCCCATTTCCAGCCTTCTCCTTACCATGCCTTGTGGGTGAGGAAGGCACATATGTACCTTTAGTCACAGCAGCACTGTACGTCTGCGCTACCAACGGCCGGTCATGGGATGCAGACTCCAGGATTTCGTTGGCTGGCTCCATGCTGCCATCGAGCCTACCAAGCAGAGAAAGATTAGTTGGAGAGGTGATCTGCCTAGATGTAACACAGCTTTACTTGACAGCTATGCAAGAATAACTCATTAGGTGTGTAAGAACACACATACAAATACAACAGGAGGGATCTGATCACTTCAGGGATGGCAGTTATCTTTTCCAATTGCCTGTGCTCTGTCATAATGCAAAGCATATTCCCGAGGACTGCCAAGAAGGCATCTCTGTGAATATACTTCATGTTTAACACTGAATACACATCAGCAACATGTTTGTCTCTGAGATGACATCAGGACCTAAACCTTGCTAACTAATGCTAGGAAGAAGATGACTCACAAGAATAGTGCATATTTTAAAGAAAAAAAAATAAAGAGTCATTCCTATCAGCAAGGTTACAGATTATTTCTTGAGCTCTGTCCACAGCAGAAGCTGTTGCTTCATATACATATCCTGGAAAACACTCTGGTGAAGGTGCTGGAGCATTTCAGCTATTACAAACTCGATAAAAGCTTTGTCTTTAGATGTTCAGTTATTATTGTTAACCAGTATTGTAAACTTAGCCAAAGCTGCAAACCTGAATTGTCAAGTTTTTGGCTTTAAGTATATGATTGATTGTGTAAACAATCCAGCTATATCACCCTATCTGTTCCCTTCAAACCTCAGAAAAAATAACAAGGCTCTGTTATATTTTCCTTAAAGTCTTCTACAGTACTGCTACAAAACATTATTTCACTGGCCTATAGGCAACGAAGTTTAGTAAGGACACCTGTAGAAAGAACACAGATAAAATTTCATAGGCCAGATTCCCCTGTGTGAAGCCAGAGTTACACATTCTCGTCTCAGTAATCACTTCACTTATTGATGAAGAGGATGGTGTCAGACGTTTCAAGTTCTTGTCAAAGTAACTCAACTCAAACTGCCCAGTAAGAGGAAATAGGATCGTACAGCTAACAGCGATCGATTTTTCACTGCAATCGGACAGCGTTAAGTTTCTGCTGGTAAAGCGGTGCTTAGTGTAGAAGATATTAAGAAGGAAGGCCCGGGGGGATTCTGAAGTTACTCATTCATGTCAGAGGTTTGAAAAAAATAGGTTAAAGAAATGATCTCTAAGTTAGACTTCTGCAGCATGAAACGAAGTTTAAGAACAAAGCAGATTTTGTGAAAAAATAAAAAGGCATCAGTCCTCAGCTAGCGCAGACTTACTTGTGCTGCTTCATTAGTGTGCACTCTCCTCCTTCTTGGGGGTCTAGGTTGTACATGTAGAGATACCCATCAGCAGCTCCCACCAATAATCGAGGGATCTTCTGGATTCTAGAAAGATTTATGAGAGATTAGTAAAAGCTTGAGTTTCGTATCAGCACACTTTACACCCCTCCTGAGATTTTAAGCCATTATTTTCCACAGTTGCTTCTAGATAGGGAATATTGTTAACAGTTGCATAGACTGAGCACCTAGGAAAGAACTGCATATATGAAAGCAAGGCATAATCACAATGTGGAGCTAACAGGATGCCATGGGAATCAAGCAACTTATAATCCAGGAAAGCAACTTGAGATGTTACCATCCTTTTACCAGCTTTGTGCAACTCCACAGACAAATATTCTTACGTGAAGTATTTACTTATTTCAGAACTGTTACAACTTTTAATTATTGCTTAAAGTGTGCTTTGAGATCAGAGGAGAGAACAAAAACATGAAATCAGTTTAGCATAGAATCTACAGAAACACACAAAAAAGTTCACTGCTGCTCAGGTTATTACTTTGGTAGCTGTGCCAAATAGGCCCTGCCCTTTGGTGAAGGTAGAATAAAGATTAAAGTTGAGAATTAAATGTAATGAATGCTATATAGTTTTAGAGACAAGAATAACAGGAACATGCTTTCAAAGATTTCTTTAACCGTTACTCTGGACTGCCTTATTTTGCAACTAACACAAAACACAGCATTATCTCCCCTAGCACTAATAGAAGCAAATGCCTTAAGCCTATGCATCTGTCCTCAACAGCCTTCTTTCAAAATTAAAAGACATCTTTAAACAACACTTCGAAATAGTCTATTGCTGACCCAAATATTATGTCTTTCCCTCTCCTCCTCAAAGAATTGTGAGGTGTTAGCTCCAACACACAGCTTTTAAACCAGCAGAGGCTTTGAAAGCACTAGAGGTGACCCACTGCTCTGCGTACCACCCACTTGGCTGGAGATGAGGTGTGTCCCCCAGTGTCAGCCTCTGCCTAGGCAGCGTGGCGACCCAGTGGATGGTGAATGCAAGCTCCATTTCTTTACTCACGTGGCAAGTGCACAGATGTTTTTGTGCCCACAGAACGGCAGGCGGACTGTAGCAAAGGCTCTACCCTGGTTGAACATTTCTGTTACTTGTGAAGGCAGATAGCTTGTTGAGGCCATCAGCACTTTTCCAAAGTAACCTGTCCAGGTTGTAGGCTCTTCCTGAGGTCTACAGTTTAGAAGAAAAAAAAAAAGACAGAAAAACATGTCCAGCTTTGACTTCAAATTGTAGAGAAAGGTGTGCAAACATTTTGAAACATCTTTTCATTTTCAAAGATATTAAACAGTTATTTGTTTTTCTTTGGAGATAATGAACACCTTTGAGAACTCAATGCGCTCCATTTACGCTACAGGGCATGGTGTGTCCTGTAATACCCTCAGCGTGTTGCTAAAACATGTTCTATTGTAAATTGATACTTCTGTTTATACAACTGTATTTCGTAATGGTTATTATACAAGAGCGAGATCTATTACAAGGTGCTAAACTTCCAGATTTTATTCAACTGTTTAATCAGTAACCAACCACCGTCTCCAATGACTTACACAAAAATATAAGTAAGACTTCTCAAATCATCAATAGGAACGTTTTACAACATGGTGCCTTTTAAAGCCCTATAGGCAGCTGGAAGATACTGTTAAGTCTTCCCATACAGATGTCAGAAGAGGTAAAAAAAAAACAATTGTCACTGAAAACATGCAACTGCACCCACACTCCTGTGCCAAGGATGCCCAACTCCCCTTTGTCAGAAATACTTCTATTCATCAGGAGAACAGCATGCACATCAGGGGCAGCTGCTGATTCATAACCAACTTGTTATGCCCTTTACATTATAAAAGCGTTCAAAGAAGATCTGTCCACGCTTTGACTATACTCAACAGGAAGAGTTTTCTCCAATTTGTAAGCCTTTTCCTTGGGAAAAAAAATATTAAAATCTACGGCACCTCTGAAACCTACTTTTCTTTCACAGTCTCAAGTTTGAAGATATGCACTGTCTCCGTGTTACTGGATGCAGACAGAAACATGCCGTCCATGCTGAAAGCCAATGAACAGATGCTCACACACCTAGGTGGAAAAGGAAGAAAAAACATTGAAGCATTATTTTTCACATTCTAATGCTGCACTAACTTGTGAAAGCAAAAGCTAGTGTTAAGTGACCCGTGGGAACAGATTTAAATGAGAAAAATTATTCCTCTGTTTTGGTAGGTAGGAGCCCTTCTGCACATTCACCACTAAGGAGATCCACAGTGTTCACACCAGTTGTACTGTAAGAGCTGGGAGGGACTGTGGCTGCATAGTAAAATCACCTGCAATTTCTCTCAGAAGAGGAGCATGTGACTTGCAATTAAGCCATAGCATATGGCTTAATAATTAAGCAGATTCCTCAGTCACCACTGCTTTGTAAATAAAAAAGTAACTCCCTAGTAAGCATTCTCTGATGCCTTCTTAATGCACTTCAAGAGCAAGATTCCGCTTAATGACATTTAACTTTGACATATACCAGATATTGGGGGTCATGTGGTAAAAATTTAAACTCACTCTTACCTCCGCATAAAGTATATTAGAGCTACAGAGTTACTGCTACCACAAACTACAGTACCACGTCACAATGACTTTCAACGACCCCGATGCTAGCAGGATTTAGAAGAGAAAGAAAATTATACACACTGATTCCACTTGCCACAAGAATACAGTATTGTACAAAAGGTGGCCCACTTTGAATGAGTTCCTTTACCAGTGAATTTTTAAAATGCAAGAGGAAGTACAATTCTGGCAGGACTGATTTGCAGAATAGGAAAGACTAAAGTTGGAAGACATTCAAACTGCAAGTGTACAGGCAGGGATGGAGGAAGATGACAACAGGCAAAAATCAGGATGATAGCTCAACTGCGGAGCACACCAGAGATCTACTGTAAAGAACAAGCTTCAGATAACTACCCTGGCTGAACTTTACCTCTTCACTCCTCTCCGGAATTCAAAGAGTTTCTGTCCCTCTGGAATGGAAAACACTCTTATCACTGTCCCCTGGAAGGGGAAGAAAAAATAAAATCTTTCATTATCATTTCAAGTTTGTGCACTGGGCATTAGCTCTGGTGAGCAGAGTACAGACCATTCTTCTGTTAACTTACCACAGTTGATGCACCCCACATACTAGCATTAAATACTTTTGGAGCTTGTTTGAAGGATGTGTTTGAAGAATAGAGAAACTATAAGGTGGGAGCTACTAACGTACAGTACAAGCTTTGCATCAAGAACAGCTCCTCTTATTATATTTATCATGAAAATGATCACGTTACCCACAAGTATGTTACCTGAATGTCTTTGTGCCTTTATCAGGTGAAATCATGTTACATCTGCATAGTTTAAGCTTACTATCCAAGGAGCAGAGGCTTCACACTTTGTAATTTATACAGTTCGCATAGACCATTTGTCATCACGTGCCAAAGTCAGGCAAAACAATTCTCTCTTTTGACTTTAACTGTCTTGTTTTCATTAGGAAGATAGCATCAAAGGAATGTAACTGATTTCTAGTATACATCCCACACTAATGGGAAAAACACTTGGAGGACCGCCCTAATTACAGCCAGATTAAAATTTAAATAACCTTATTATCCAGCATTTCACAGCATGGAAGTTACGTCAAACAACATTAACAGTTTTTAACTTAGATTTGTCGTTATAACTTTAAGACTTCTTTTTTGGCACTTGCACATGGTACTGTGCATGCTTAAAAATGAAATTTGTTTAGACCATTTTAAGTAAGCTTATCTTTGCTGGCAAGTCAATAAAAAGACGTCTTACCTTTTCTGATGCAGTGGCAAGTTTAGTACCACTTGCGTCAAAAGCCAAAGCAGCCAAGGGACTATCATGAGCTGGGATCATATTAGCAGCTCTCTGCAGGAGCAAAAAGAGAAAACAGAACCTTAGTAAAGCACAGGTTAAAAGCTCCATGTTCACAGCTTAAGCCTGAATATATACCTGTTTCAGTAACCGCTAAACAAAAGTATACAAAATTATTAGTGAAGCATATGTGTAGAGAGTTCAAGTAGTAGGCAGGCTACTTAAAGGCAATTCAAATAGAAGTGACTGTCATCAAGCAAATTGTCATGGATGGACCCAAGTGCCTAGTAATTCTTCTTGGAGCAATTTAAACTATTTCAAAAACTGCTTCTTTAGAAACAAACAGCATGCACAAAGACCCTTACCAGATTGATGGTGTCAAAGACCTGTACTTCTCCAATAGTCGCGCTCCCTGGATAAGCCAGGTAGCAGTTGTCATTATTTATTGATAAAGCACACAATCCTAGAGGGAATTTAGAACAAAAAAAAACAAAAACAAAAACAAAAACAATGGTTAGAATGAGGCAAATTCCAAAACAACATTTCCAAAACAAAGTTTTCTACGTTCAAATATTGCAAAGATCAACTCAAATCATCCTTTCAATGTACCAACAGACATAGAACAAGGATGAACAAAATCTCAATAGTCAAGCTGCAATGCATCTGTTCAACACAATTACTAACAAAGCCTAACAGAAAGTTTTTACTGTCAGAGCTACAGTAACCAACGAAATAGAAAAAATTCCCAAGTTTGCCCTGACTCCTAAAGCATTAACCTGACATAGTTTTTAATTGTACCAAGTGCTGGCAACATGTAGCTTGTAAGTATCTGTATTGCTTCCTTCTGATCTAAGATTGCAACCATAAGCACTCCGAGACTAGAATACTGGGAGAAAGCAGCTTAAGGCAGTCTGCTGTTTGTTCTTGGAAGCCTCGTTGGATCGAATGGGTAGGCTTTAAGCCAACGCTCACATATTTAATTATAATTTTCATTTGAAAACAGAACTAACGGTGCTACAGTTCCATGTTGGAAATGTCATGTGCAGGCAGAACACACTTTTCAGAGTAACACTAGCCTCTGAGAACAGGACCGCCTTACCTGCAGGATTGGGAGGCGTCTCCCGGATTGTATGCAACACCTTCATGTCTCGTATGTTGTGTATATATAGAGACTCTTCCAGACATACTATCAGCCTCTAGATGTGGGGAAGATGAAATGGTGACATGAAGAGAGAGTTTATATGGAGTTATCAACCCTATAAAAGTTGTATTCAAAATACAGTAGGTACCTTCCAATAGGGAAAAGGTTGTACCCACCTGCTGGGAAGAAATAAGAGTCTGACAGAAGATGCACAAGATACATCTCTTGGCAAGGCTTCAACAGTGCAATACTACACTCGGTCACTTGAACTGACCAGTGCACTTGACTTTTCTCAACCATACTAGTGCAAATTGATTTAAATGAAAATTATTTGTATTACTAGATCAAGTCAGCAAGCCAGAAACCCTCATCTACGCCTATTTCACTCATATTCTTTACCTGCCCCTATGTATTTCCCCACCCCCAAGAGGCCAATTCACATGTGGGCCCAATTTCCTGCTTTGGCTAAACAAAAATATACAAGGCTTTTTAAAACCATTTATAGACCCCATTACTCACTCACACTCATTTGTGATTACTCACAGCCAGTTGTGAGGAGTTTTTTTTTTTGTTTCAAATTAAGTTCTTCAGCATCTCATTTACCCTTTGGTGACTACATCTGGACAACTGTCTCACAAGACACTGTTCGTTTAGCACTGCCTCACGATGCCAGAAGCCAAATCAGCCACTCTTTCCCTTATGATTTTAAACAGGAATCCCATTCTCTCACCCCTGATTTTGAGGGTGGGGATGGTCACTAAGATGATTTCATCCTTCATATACCATTTTCTCTACTTTGAACGACCTGGTTAAAGACAGGGAGCTGCATTTGCAGAAGAGCCTACTGAAGACTTAGTGCTACTTAGTACCCACCTAACTCAAAGACTTCACCAGTTCAGTGATACCATTTTCTTAAAAATTCAAATTATATTTAAAAACGTTACAAAAAAATGAACAGAATTTGAAGTTTTGTCCCGAGCAGAAGCTGTTGGCTTCAGCTACTTTTACAATTAGGATCACAGGTTGATTCTGGTTGAAAGGGACCATGGCAGGTCTCCAGACAACCTCCTGCTCAAAACAGGATCAGCCATGAGGTCAGACCAGGTTACTCACGACGTGCTTTCTAACGAAACAGATAAACACAGAACCAAAAATTCTTAATCAAATACAACTACTCAGATGCCACAGAATTTTATGGAAGCTACAGTTGGAAAAGTAAAAGATTAATATCAAACAGCAATTGTGTCAAAGGAAAAACCACCAGAAAGTGCCAGAACAAGATCCACAACCCCTCCCCTTGTTTTCACTTAAATTATCACTCACCTGTCTATTGAGTTTGACAGCCAAGATGGTGTTGGAGTAACTGTAGTTGCAAATCTCTGTCCCCTTCTTAAAGTGACAAACTTTCAGCTTGCGTGGAGCTTTAAGGCTGACTATGGCCACCAGACTACTGGAGAACAGCCTCTCCACAATGCACACATCTTCTGTGTCAGCTGGGGAATTACAGTAAGGGAAGAGAAACAAAATGCAGGTGAGATTTCAGGGAAGGACAACCATGTGTATGTATTAATAGGAAATACCGCCTAAGAAAATACAGTTTAAGAACACAATCATTCTGGCACAACAGCTCAGAGTTAAGGCGGGACGCAGGACAGGTTTCTAAAGCAGAAAATCTACCCAGTGAATGCCAATTCACAAAGGCCATTTTTTTCCCAGGAGTCACAGAAGTTTGTGCTTAAGAAGTGTCTACTCCCTGCTGTGCCAAGATGCAACTGAAAACAAAACATCAAGGAGACAAAAAATCAAGTTGTCAAGTTCCGGAATCTTATAATCTTCTATTATCTCTGCAGAAATCTAGTCAAGCATAGGTGTTCCTTTTTTTTTTTTCCCCCTAAGGAAATGCTACACACGGAAAGATTTCTGATGACAAAAAAGTTTCTGCACGTCTCCATGAAGGAAAAAAAGATTACTCGAAGAAGCTGGAAATCTCATTTGTTCCCAAGTCCCACCACCAGTTACCCCAGGACTTATGTTTCCCCTCTCGTGAAGTTTTCCTCCAAAAGCCCCCCAAACAGTCTTCACAGCTCTCTAGGCAATCACCAAACACACTTCAAACCATTATGGTGGCACTCTGAGCACCTGAAAAGTCAAAGAAAACAGAAAGCCTACTCCCTTGCTGGATAAATGCCAGTCTGACACAAAGCTAGCCGTTCTTATGCTTTTGAGACTAAAGCAGAATATGCATAAAGCTATTGCATGTCAGGAGGAAGCAGGAGAGCTTTCCCAGCCTCTGCAGCTCACCCACAGCTGCTGGCTACATCTGCCCTTTCCTTATAGGGCTGAAGCAGGACAAGCAACTGGAGCCTTTGGCATCGATCCGTGGAAACAACCAAACTTCTCAGAAATCAGGTCAATGCTTAATGGGTCTCAAACAGCGAAACTGCCAGAAAATAAATAAATAACCTGATTTCTGAAGGCTTCAGTTGGCATTGTTCTCAACACCTATGACAGGAATTCCCTGAAAAAAAGTTCTTACATTCTCAGCGCACTGCAATGCCACCGCCGTGTGACACATCTGTTTTGAAAGTGCCCAAAGAAAGCAGTTATTTCAAGAATAAGAACTGAAAATATTTAATTCTGCACGTGAGAGCAAGAGTGATTGAGCACAAGAAAGCAAGAGCCTTCTTGTGGCAAAGGAGCAGGTTTATACTACGCATTTTCAGTCTTCCATGCAACATAATTGACTTTTATCTAAATCTAATAAACAATATGGTATTTTTCCAAAGAAGACAAAACTGTTTACAGAGGCTTTGAAAATTCAATTTCCTCACTTTCGCAAGAGGGATAATGCATTTTAGAAACAACTTTGTTTTCAAGGAATTATTCTCCACTTTCCTGATGTCACATACAACGCATGAAAAAGAGTAATACAAAAATCCACTTCAATAACCACACGCACAGACTTCTAAATGCAAACCTCCGTGCTCCTTGAACCAGACAAGTAACATAAAAGGTTCTCAAACGTTTTACAGCACAGGTTATCAGCTTTCCATCTAAGCTTGGAGTCCTTCATACTAATGGCATCCTTTTACAAGAGGAAGGGAAGACTGGCACGAGAAGACCCGAAACCAGAGCCTGATTGTTCCCTGCTCCTTGGGGGCTAGGTGGAATACTCAGCTTCTTTTCCCATTCAGGGGCAACCACGTTAAGAGACAGCTGCTGGGACTTGTTGCACTCCCAGGAAGGCAGGAGAACTGGTATTTCAGAATAGGAACAATAGCAGAGATCAAATGGAAGTGCTGCCCCACACTGCACTGATGCAGATTAGCCAGCTAAGAAGGCATGCAAGAGCACTGTCAAGAATTAAGCTGCTACAGGCAAGGCAAAGAACCAAAAATCCCCCCAAATTTTCAACAAGGAAAACACCTAAGAAGTGAAAACATCCCTAGAGTCGAAGCATAACGAGATTTAATACACTATAATACGGTCACTTTTAAGAGAAAGGCTTTGTGATAGTCTTTTAATTAAATTCACTTTAAAAATATAGAATGCACCCCTGTTCCTTTGTCTTCCCCTAAGAGGAAGAGGTGATAAAAAATCCCTTCACAACTGCCAAGTCATGTACACCTCCTAATGAGCAACCATTCAAGTGAAGCACCAGGCTGTACCGCACACCCTATGTCCAGCTGACCTAAATTAATCATATTTTTAATAGCACCAGTTAAGTTCTACAGCAATGCTGTTCATCAGGTTTTCTTTTTCACCCCATTTGTATTCTCCCCTTTACGGTACACAAGCGAGGATTACCAGCAACTCAGACCGAAAACGCAGAACAAAGAGCAGAACTGCAAACCGATTTAAGCAGCAGCAGCGAGGGAAGAACAAGCAAATACGTAACAAGATTACAGTTTCATAAACACAAGCATGCAGTATCACAGACAAGAGCTGGTTAGAACCAGCTAGATTATGATCAGCTGTGCTTTTATTCCATTTTTAATCCAGGAACATGAAGCAAATTATAAACATTCATTAAGCCTTAAAGCACCCTCTGATATAATACTTCTTTTCTACAGATGGATCAACTGAGGAGGGAGTTAGATGATTTATAGTCACAGTAAAAGTCAGTGATAGGAGCAGACAGAGAGGCTTCCCATTCTTTTCAGTTGTTCTTTCAAACACAGGACAGTCAGAGCATATTTTATAGTTTACTTCAATTACCTACCTGAGAACTTGCAGACCAGCCACATTGGAAGAGAGGGGTCCTTAAAAATGCTCACCCAAAATGATGCTAAGTCCTTTGAACCCCTTACAAAGTGAACTGAGGGGCCACGCGTGATGGCGAGCCCTCAGAATACCTTTCCTTGCTGACAGGAGGTACCCAGAACACAGGACACCCTCCAGCCCCATGCCAAGGTTACAGCCTTAAACACGCACGGTTGGCAAGCCCAAGACTGAAAATTATTTAGCTGCATATAGAAAAGGTCAAACACTTCGATGTGCTGCAGATGTTGAATGCCCTATGAGCGACCTTTATCCCACCTGTACTTGTTCTTTCAATAACTACCGTGAAGAAGCAGCTCTGTAAAGTTCAGTTCAGCCTCCCTCAGTATGTTTATTCAGTGTCTCACATAACAGGAGTCATCTTCACCGAGCCTCTGGGGGTCATATCAGGCCAGATACTCCAAGTGCCTACCATACTACAGAAGTCAGGTACCTAAATTCAACAGCACCAAATGGAATTCAAGGCAGCCATTAACCAGTACAACCAGACCGTGACTCAAGCAGGCAGATGGAGCTGCTTCGCAATTTAACCTGACCACGGGTACCTAATTGAACTTCAAAATTACTTCTCTCCATTAACTGTACACAGAAACAGGCTGTCACCAGAGATAATAGGTGATGTGAGTCACACACAGTTTTCAAATTTAAAATGCCACAGGGTCAGGTCACTTCATGAATGGAGTCCGAAGACCACTCTGTTGTGTGGCATCATCCAGTAGGATCCTAGCATAAACACTGCCATCACAGCTACGGGCACTGTTCGCATGGAGTTTATACGAAAGTATGGATGCTCATGCATAACATTCCCAGTATTCTTACTATCATCTCAAAAAAAAAAAAAAGGGATGAGGATGAACGGTTGGCAAAATGGGATAGCACTTCTTAAGGCCTCCCTCCATGTCATCTCAAATCCTACTTTACAGCGATCAGTTATTGGAATTTAGGTAGTTCAACATTTTGGATGAGTAAAGTTGCAGCTATCATGTTCAAAGATTAGGATTTTAAAAAAGCTTTGTATTTTTTGATAAAGGTGTATTAGTGGTTGCCTGCCCTAACAGCCAGTATAAAGACCCAAAAGATACCCGCACAAGCAGATTTTTTTATACCTAGATGCTATATAACTCTGCTACTGGTCATAAAAATCAGAAAAGCAGAAAGTTGTTCTCTTGGCTATTACCAAATTTCACAGCTAAATTTAAATATGTAACACTGGCCATGTTTCGCCCTGCCAGCAATCGTTTTGTTTGTGTTATTTCATCATACACTTTAGGTTCCTCTCATGTGACTTCAAACAACCTGTGAAAAAATGAAACATGTCATCTCTTCCTGAAGTCTACCAAGGGAATAAAAAAGGAAAAAAAGAAGATACTTACTGCATTCATAGATCTGCTCTAATTTGTCTACAGAAGAGAGAGAGAAGAATTTGTAGCCTGATTTACTGCCAACCGCAAGGGATCTGAAAAAGAAACAAGTCCGTCAGGAACATAAACTACATCAGCTGTGAATTACCCTTGGACAGATTCTTACCCTATTCTACACCTCCAGCTAGGTTAGCTCAGTAAGAAGAGTGATTAAAAAAACATCAGACATAATTTCCTGAATTCTGAGAGGGCCAAATAGCTTCAGAATTACCCCAGGTGTGGAATCCTACTTCACATTTGATGACATTACAGTTCACAGCTTACAGCCTACTGCCCAGCTCATACCGGTGATTTCTCTACACAATTCCCTGCAAACTGAAAGCTTTAGCAGGGAGGAAAGAGGACTTGAATAATGTAACACAAACCAATTACATCATTGCCTCACCGTGAGAGGTGACCTGCAAGACCTTTTCAACTGAGATTGTCTGGGGATTTTTTGCACTCTATACTGTAACCTTCATCAACCACCCCAAGAGAGTTTTCATATAAAAAAAGGGAATTAAATACTGCCAACTCCAATTTTCTCCGGTTTTACTTGATGATATTCTAGCATCTCCAAAGAACATTGTTACATCTCAGTCGTACAAATACTCATGCTGAATCTTTAATCAGAGGCTCTCTCAGAAATGCTAGTCGCTGATGTTAAACAGATTTTAACAATAGAACATTAAAAAAAAGACTACAAGCCCTTCTTTCCACCATTACTCAATTTTCACACTTAGCTCATAGACCAATTGCTTTTCCAGTCAAAGACAGGTCTTAAATTTTTAGCAAAAAAAACCAAAAAACTTTAGGCTCATCTTGCAGCTCTTTAAACACCAAAGCAGCTGTCAATGGCACTTTATTTTCCCCTCCCCATGTGAAGGGTGATTTTATGACATAGAAGAAAATTAGCAGTAAATACAGTTGTACAAAACTGTATCACTATGTTCTCAGTTCATATATGCATTTACTGTCATGACATATGGAAACTGATTAATTTCCAGTAAAAGATGCATTTCAATATGCCAAACTGTGGCAAGTTGTTCAATAAAAGGCTCAGACCCAGTCCTGCCCATCACTGTGCCAAACTGCCCGTCTGAGCCCGTCAAGATGCTTCTCTCCGTTTCAGATGCACTAACAATTAGTCCTGCATTTACAACATAGATCCCCAGATTTCTTGCTCTTCCTGTATTTTTTTCTCATGGCTCCAAAGTGAGCTCACTTTAGACTTCAAGGTCCACAGAAGATTAAGAATTGTTCCTAAACCATCTTATCCTCCAAAATTAAGATCCCAAGTTATAAAATCAACTTCTGCATGATGGTATAATGTTACCTGATAGCAAAATAAAAAACAAAACAAAAGCCACAAACTGGAACAGTCTGGTTAAGAAATTATACTTAAGAAGATTTAAACCCTCAAATTAAAAGATGCACTATCTAGACAAGAGGAATAAGCTTCTCTAGATACAATAATCACAACAGGGGAAAAAAAGATCATAGCTGCTCTGCCTCTAAGCCTAATATAAAACCAAATTTTGTTGTTGCTCCTCTAAGTCACCCTCGTAATACATTTAGAATTACATCTAGTAAAATACATTTATTCGGGCAAAATTGGTACGTTCTGCAGGCTGTATCTGATTAGTTGCTGAAGACACTGCATTGTTTTTCTCAACTACTTTTGTATAACTTGATGAAAATCCAAAACTGTAAAAACATGAAAATGCAATTCAAAAAAAAAAGTTACGCATTTGCTTTTCTTAGGGAAGAACTTCTTGAGGGAAACAATCCATTGTTTCCCTCAAAAGAAAGTTTAATGCAGAATGACATTAGAACTGTCACTTCAGAGGTAAACAAGCACTCATCCGAGTTAAAAATAAATGGAGTCACAAGACTCCTTGCAATATAAACAATCTACAAAAGACATAGGATGGGTTCCTCATGCAGAATTCCAGATTGCCCATGAGTATACTAAAACAGCCATCAAGTTGATTCCTGCACTATATTTATAGCTTTAAACACCAAAAAATGCTGTATCACTGTGTTAGTGACAGTATCATTGAAACCAAAAAGCCCATTTTTCTCGTCCTACTGACTACCTACTCTTCATTTAAATCATTAGACTAACAGCCTAATGAAGGCACAGAACCGATCCTTCCATCCATGGCAACTGCTTTTTATCATTTCTTTCTGGATCAAGGTGATGGTGAAGTCACAAAACATCTGTTTACAGCAAAGTTCCTGTTTGTGTCAGTGTGATTAAACCTGTTTCAATATACAAGCATAACTACAAGACCAACCATTTTCCTTCTAGACTGCCATTCTTGGTTTTGGAGGGCTTTCCCCCCCCCTTCCTTTCTTTAAGGGGTTCTCAAATTACTTCTTATGAAACTATTGGGAAAAAAGGCTTTTTATATGTAGTAAGAGAACCCACGAGGCTAAGTTATGCTGGTGTAATCATAATGAGTTAAATCCCCCATCTTCCCTCACACCAATATTACACTTAAGCCTTTAAGACACTCGATAGCTATCTAAATGACCAAATCCCACAAAACAAGTATCTAGGCAAAATTACCTCACCTCCTAAAAACGCGCAGCCATATGGGAAGAAAAATGATCAATAAGCCATTCAGCTAGTGCTCAAATGGACAGTGGCCAACAAGAAGATACTGTAGTTTATCAGAATCTCCTTTTACAGTGTGGGTGTTCTGCTTTATTATCACCAATTTTCAGAAGCTGATGAGAGACTGAAATTGAAAATAAAATCAATATCAAAAAAAAAGCGCCTTTTTTCTTCTAACATTATGCCACACAGGTATTTTTTAGCCTATTATGTGTAGCCTCTATTACAAACCTGATTTGTAGACTTTGAGCCATTTCGTCATCAAGGTTTTCTACTCAGCACAAAATTACCAATATAGCTGTGATTTATGAAACCATGTTTACTCGCTTTTTTCAAAGATAATACTGTTGTCTGATCCAAGATTACATAAATCTTGAAAGCATTTTCAAGAGCAGCTGTCATAAATAATTAAAACCAACCTCATCAGGCAAACA
The DNA here is from genome assembly GCF_011077185.1 of Oxyura jamaicensis. Lineage (NCBI taxonomy): Eukaryota > Metazoa > Chordata > Aves > Anseriformes > Anatidae > Oxyura > Oxyura jamaicensis. The sequence goes on from NC_048906.1 coordinate 3,939,439, forward strand.
GTGCTTTGAGATGTTTCACACATTCGTTTCAAGGAGCTGACATTCGCTCTAAGTGCACTCACCTAGAGTGGGAAATCAGCTGGTTCTGTCTCTCCAGCTATTTTAAAACAAGTTTTTTCAGATGGGTTAGAAAGTGGTACAGGTTTTCTTTCGCTTCTTTAATATACGTACAAAAGAAAGAAAACCAGTTTTCCCCTTTCCATATCATAGATGATTTGAATTATTAATCAGAAAGATTCTACATTAATCAGAATGATTCTACTAAGGGCAAGTCTCTCCAAGATTAAAATCAATTGCAGCTGCAGTACAAACATGACTCCAGAAGTTATTGCTATTTTAAATAACCAGTTAATTAAACCTACTTTCATTATGATACTGTCTCATTATACTAATGTTCCAACTCATTTCAAATCCAATGTAAATTTCTAAGGAAGAAGCCTTTGGTGAACAAAGGCTTACGATGGAGAGGGGGGAAAAGAATAATAAAACAACAAACAATGAAATGACATAAGGACAGAATTACTGGAGGAGCTTACTTTACTTTAGCCTCCCAAATGGCTGCTGAAATCAAAGCTGTAACATCTTATAGGTATGTCTCAATAGAGAGGTCAAGAACATCAGTATTTGGGATAGGAGGTAAATATAGAAGCCCACACATTCCAACATATTTATCAGTAACACTGAAAACCTACAGATTTTCCCACTGTTCTTAAATTATATATTAAAAAAATCCCACAAGTTTGCTGCTACAGCAAGAGGAAACCTCACTACGCCATTACTTATCACACAGCAATAGGCTGGTATGACAGAAAATTTGTACTCCAAGCAAACATCACTACTTTCAGAACACATTTGTCCACATGCACACTGCACAACAGTCTCTCTCTCCCAGAACCATCACGCAAGCCCACCTCGGCTGATATTTCCACTGCAGCAACAGCAAGCAATATGACAAGCGATTACTTCTCTCAGCTATCTTTCCTGAACACAAGAGCTACGTGATCTTTCTCTCCTTCCTTCTCTGTTTAGCTTTAAAGCCTCCTTAGAATAAAGCTCTCTGCTGTCCTCAAGGACCACAAACGAATGACACCTGAACCTAGGAGAAACAAAAGCAGAGAAGTGAATGCTGAGTGCGCAAGCCTTGGTTCTCTCACCAAGGGTGGTTCAAAGATAAAAATTAAGACAGTTTTAATACAAACATCACGTGGTACGGGACTTATCATAAAGATTCTGCAACAAGAAGTGTATTATACAACTTTAGAACTACAAATGTTTGCTTAGAACATGGAATTAAATAGACCTAGTCAGGCAAAAAAAAAGGGGGGGGGGGCAGAATTTAATCTGCAGGAACAGACATACAGACTGATACCTGTCCCATGTAACTCCATACATAAATGGAAACAGAGATTAGTGACGACCTTGGAAATGAGGCTTATCGATGTTTTCATTAGAAACCCAAACACAAGGATTTGTTTGGACCTTTTGTGAGTAGTCTGTTTTCAAAACTACAGTGACTATTTTGTTTCTGAGTGCTGTCTCTTGGTTACTTTCTTCTAAAAAGGGATTAAAGCTTCTCTGAAGTCTGTTGATTTGCATTATTTCACTTTTTTTGGTTAATAGAACCTGAAGACCATAGAAGTTAATATTTATATTTTTTCCAAATGCATTTCTATGGGAATATTTGTATAACAATGTAAAGACAGTTTTACCAATTTTAAATATGATAGTGAACTTTGAAATCTTCAAGCTACATTTTGGTTAAAAAGCTTGCTACTTCTCATAAAGCTGGACATCGAAACATTTACAAAAACTTAAGCTCACCTCACAGACTCATGCAAGCTTTAAAGTGCATAAAGGAGATGTGTAACGTAATAGTTCTCCCAGATGTAACATGAACAGCACTCAAACTGAAGCGGCACTCTTACCAAATATCTATCATTAAAGATTTGCAACTGCTGAAACATACCTAGCACCAAGGTCACCGACAACCTCCTGCTGCCCGGTTCTGCTAGGACTCCTGACTCCCAACCAGTCGCTTCATTTTTATCTACGAGCTGGAGCTTCTGCCTCTCAGAGTGCCCGTCGTGCCAAGTTGTGCAATGATTGATTCGCGGGGAGAAGCGTAAGGTCCAAAACGAGCACGCTAACATCGGCCGAAAGTGACCTTCTCCATGTTTTTACTTAATGAAAACTTATTATGCCAAGGAGAACCCACAAACCATCCGCTTCTGCTGCTTTATAAGTGGAGTGTTTTCAGGCAGAGTTCCAGTCCCAGCCAATAACTCAGAATCCTCACGTAAATAAAGCTGAAGGCAATACGGAGTAAAGAGGCACAGCAACCCTTGTAGTAACAGATACTACACCACGAGACAATGTCACTACACAGAGCACCTATGAATGAACATTAAAAAGAACTTAAGTAGGAAAAAAAAAAAGCTAAAAGCAAGATAAAGAAGACATTTCAGTCACCAGAAATTGCAACAACTGGGAAAAACTACAGCAACTTTTATGTTGGCAATATTCTTTTAAGTACCAGCAAGCCAATTTCTGGAGTAAAACCCCATCCCTAAGCTCACCTCCTTCCTACAGGAGGCAGTAATGAATTATCAAACCCTCCATTAAGCCAAAAAAAGAGGTTAGGCTGACACCTGTTCTTACCAGCAAGAACTACCATCTCTTTCTGATGCACAGCAACTGGGTCTGCTGTCTAGGTAAGCCAGGTGGATCTGAGCAGGCGTGGACCTGGCACCTTGCTGAAGGTAAAAGCTTTAATGCAGTAACAACGCACCCGTCATTTTTGTCCAGTTTTGTCTGTCAGCAAGTTTTCTAATTACTGAAACACACCTTAAAACGTGATGTGAGCCCTGCTGGCTGGTGAGATGTAAACAAAGCTTGCCTTGCACGTGCTGGCTGAAACAGCCTAAGTTTGCTCACCTTGCCTGGCTCAAAAATGACTTTTTACTTGGAACACAAGTTTAAAGTAAGTCAGCTTTCTGAGGCCCAGCATGGGAAAGTGTAGTTAATCCCCAGTCAGTGTTCTTTTCAGCTCTTCTCACCCAGTAAAGAGTGATCTTCTAGATACTCTTAACAGCATGATGATAAACCCAGACAGCTGAGCACTTGCTTCTCTATTCCAACCAGAAATTAAGAGATATCACAGGTGGAAAAGATATACATAAATCATCAAAAACTTTAGTTTAAGAAACTTAACCATTAAATTCTACTCACTTTAAGACCTAGAATGCAACTTGGTTACTCAGGTCATACAGCATATCAAACAAGTGTTTTGGTAAGGAACCGCTCCCAGGGATGTGCAAGGCTTACGGTTTTACACTTCCTTTTTTCTTGAACAGATTTCTTTTGAGATACTATCAGAAAGAAAGGATACCTATTCCACATTATTCATATATACCTCCTTTGTTTCAAAGTGGACTTTTAATTTATTTCTCAGGATTTCAAGACAAAAATATGAACAGGAGCCTTTTCCTATTTATATGGTTTCTATAATGGATATCTGAACCCCCCCAAGATACTAAGATGCCAAGAAAGACTTAGTACTCCAAGATTTTCAATTACAAAGACATACAGGCACGAGTAGGATCGTGTAAGATAATTGTATCACCAGCAAAATTCTCATCAGATCATCTCAGGTTGTTCTACATATATTACATATACACACACAGAGTTTGTTCTACCCACACAATGGACATTTGAATGCTGAATACCAAAACCAAATCGGCTATAGCACAGAAACTGAGTCATACTTTTGGATATTTATGAAAATGAAATGGGAAAAGTAATGAAGTTACACAGTTGAGGATTAGAAAATAAAGAAATTATTACTCCGTTGTCCTTCCCCATCTCCCTAACTCAAAACTGAAACACTTCTTTGAGTGTGATTTATTTTTAAGGTGTACAAGTTACGGAAGGCCTAGGTAAATTTATATTACATTTATTTTACTTCAGTCTCAGGTCTGGTCTTAAGGCAAGCCTGGAACTGTTTTGTCCAGAAGAAATACATATTTTCTGTCATAACTCAGTGATCTGTGAATATATACAGGTCTCACCAAAGGTAAGGTGCAACCAAAACCAGGCAGTTGCTTAAAGGAAGGAGAAGCGGTAAAACTTGTAGAACACCAAGCTGGACAGCATAGTGAACCTCAAGAACTTCTATAACGACCTTTACAAATCACGACAGAACCAGGTGACAGATTTGCCAGCTGTGATGACTTGGTTTTATCTGGTAATAGGTAAAAAATGGATGGTATCTGAGCACAGCACGAGCATGCTTCATATGCAGAATGACAGTGAGCTGTGCATGGTACTTGATGAAAAATGTGAAGAATAGTTGCAGAAGTTTTTGAATCAACACACTAAGCTGATAACAAGCTGATAAAAGAAAACTCTCTCCCTCCACCCTGTCACTTATCGTACGTTAAAGTCTCCTGCCTTGGGTCTATCCAGCTCCATTTGCTCATCTCCACCCCAGAATCTCCAGCATTACCCACAGAAGCAGGGTATTTCCCTCCTTGGTGTGACCCTTCTCCAGTCTGCCTGCCTTCAACATTCCCACACGCTACAATCCATGATGAAGAGAGTTAAAGCTTTTCTAAAAGGGCAAGATGTTGCTTGTAAGACTAACAAACAAGTTGTTTAAAAGTCACCACAACACATGTGGATTACATTCAGTGATGCCAACCTGAGATCATTTCCTCTTACTCACTTCCTAAAATAAAACTCCTCCTTTCAGAGGTTCTTTTGGTTCCTTCCCACCAGTTTCATTTCATTGATATTTAAAACAGCCAAATCCTTCCTCAGTGCTCCGCTTCCAACCACCAGCAGTTCTTGAACTGAAAAAACATCACTCTTCAATACCCCACGTACAAATTATTATGCTCTGATCCAAACGTACTGCGACTGTTAAATAACAGCAGGATGTGTAGCATGAACAATCTGACCCCCTGTAGGTTGAAACCAACTACAGATGCTAAGTGCAAGCTCAAAGACCATATGAGAAAGGCCTCTTTCAAAATCAAAACCTGAATGGGCTCATAAAAATACCTTTACACCTAAGGCATGCTGCTTCACCAGAAGAAAGGTGAAAAAAAAGGGCTGTATGAAAAGACAGCACCAGCAAGCTTTGGGACTATGTCTGGTAGCTCCTAGGAGACTTAGGTCTCTTCTATGGGCTGGGTATCATCAGTAAGCAGAAAGCACCCTCCCTATTGCTCCTGAAGTGCCAGAGAGCAAAGCTGAGCTCCCCTGGGCAACAACCAGGGAGAGAGAGGAGGCACTTTGTGGCAAGCCCAGCTCGAGCAGTGCCTTCACTCTCAGCTGCATGTCCCTGCGAGTGCAGCCTCACACCCTGCAGTCCCACACACAACCCTGGGGGCACATGCAATCCTTCTTACCCCCTCCTGCAGCAAAGAGGCAAACCCCAGCCCCACAGCAGGGCAGCTTGGGGAGAGGCTGTGATGGCAGCGTTTGCAGCAGAATGGGGTGGAAGCAGCAGGGGGTGGTGGTGTGTGTGAGAAACGTCCAGCTCCTCAGGGCCTCTCCTGTCCTAGAGACCCCATCATCAGGGCCTTCCCTACCCTAAAGATTCCGCACCCTAAAGACCCCCCCCCCCAGGCCTCTCCCACCCTAACCCCCCCCCTCCCAGGGCCTGCCCCTCCCCCTAAAGACCTGCCCCCTCAGACCTCCCTCACTCCCTAAAGAATCCACCTCAGGACCCTCCGCCCCAAGGGCCTTCCTCCCTCCTCAGTGCCTCCCTCACCCCAAGGATCCCCCACTCTAAAGACCCCCTTCCAGTGCCTCCCCCACCCCCTAAACACCTTCACCTCAGACCTCCCTCACCCCCTAAAGAATCCCCTCAGGACCTCCCTCCCCCAGGACCTCCCCCACCCTAAAGCCCCCCCAGGGCCTGCTCCGCCCCCCGGGCCTCCCACCCCCTCAGGACCTCTCCCACTCCCAACGACCCCCCCACATATCCCGCCGCCCCGTACGTGTTATCCTGGTTGAAGTTAGCGAACAGCAGGTGCCCGCTGCCGGCCTCGCCGCTCTGACCGGCCAAGTTCATGACGGGACGGGCCTCGCCGCCCCCGGCCGGCGGGGGCGAGAGGGAGGACGGTGGGCTGTGGGGCCGGGCCGGGCCGGGAGGAGCCCCCCCCGTGCACCAAGGACCGGTCCGGACCTGGCTCGGCCTTTCCTCGCCTCAGCCCCGTCGGCCCCGGCCCCCGCCGCGCACCCGCGGCCTCCCCATGGCCGCCAGCGCCTTGTTTACGCTGCGGGCGGCGCAGCGGCCCCGCGCATGCGCCCTCCCGCCCCGCCGGCCACCGTCCCGCCTCTGCGCATGCGCCCGGCCCCCGGCGGGGGTGGAGCTGCGCAGGCGGCGGGGTGGTGGCGCCGAACTTGGTTGGGGGGGGGGGTGTTGTGAAGCTAAGCAGGGAGCAGCGGGGTCGGTGGGTGGATGGGAGACGGAGGATGGAGGAGTGCAGATGAGCCGCGTCTACAGTGAAGAGGGGGGAGAGATTTTGTGAAGCTAAGCAGGGCCCTTTAGGGTCGGCAGCTGGATGGGAGAAAGATGAGGAGGTCAGCCTCCCCGCTTAGAGGATGAGAGCTTTTGTAAAGCTAAGCAGGGTTCAGCGGGGTCGGCGGCTGGATGGGTGAAAGTGAGGAGGCTCAGCGTCCCCGCTGTCCCCAAGCAGCGGCCGCTCGTTGTCGCCGTCCGGGCGGTGGGAGCGGCCAGCCCTGCACGGAGCCGCCCCCCCCGGTACCTCTGCAGTTCCTCCTCGTACCACCGGAGGTCCTCCAGGCTCAGCGGATGTGGCAGCAGGGGACAGCGGGCTGCGTTCGGGGCTGCTGGCATCGCAATGGGCCTGCCCTGAGGGGCCCGGCTGGCAGGAGGGGACAGCCAGGGGTCCTGGGGTGCGGGGAGAGGCTCCTCAGGGGATAAAACGAGCCACCAAGGACAAGGAACTTGGAAAATCTGGAAAACTGGATCAAAATCAAAGGCTTGTTCCTGGAGGGAATTAATCCAGGACACAAGCCCCAGTGGGATTCCCAAGCCGGTATCTGTGGTGCTTGGGCTGGTAAAACTGGGGGGCTCCAGCATCCCCTGTCACAAATGTGCCACATAAGAGCCATCCCACACAAGCTGCCAGTGCCCCCCCCCCCCCCCCCACGTATAAGGGACCCCCCCTGGGCTCCCCACCATCGCCCACCCTCACCCCCAGCTGCTGCCCGTGGCTCTCAGCTCCTACTGCCCTACAAAGCCGCTTCTACCACGGGGAGGTTTCTCTTGCTACAAGATGACAGATTTTATCTCAAGCTCTTCTCTTGCTGGCTCCATCGGCTGAATGCAGGGGAAAACCTCCTGGGGAGCCACGACTGCAGCAAGCGCTGCCCGGGCAGCCCAGTGCCACCACCACGATGCCCAAAATCATGGTTATTCGCACCATTAATGGCCAAGATCCAACACAAAGGTGTCTCCAGCTGTGGGACGCCTGCACGATTTGGGACCTTACGCGTTTTGGGGGAGGTTCATGACCCGTTCCTCCGATTACACAAGAATCCCCATTCAGTGACACTACCAAAACGCCATTCAGAGTACCCTGTAATTAGGAAACTGGCAGCACCATAATTAGCAATTATCAGATCTTTGCGAGGAAGTGGGGAGAGAGCCAGGGATGGGGGAGGAAGATGATGGTGGCCAGATGATGCTTGAGGAAGCTGCTGGGCGGAGAGGGGACGCATCCAGGCTGGTACGGGTCCAATATGGGTCTGGTACTGGTCCCAGCACCCAGCAGCTCCTGGCCGCCCGCTCTGGAGGCAGGGCTGGTGCCGGAGCCCTTCCCCAGCAGGATTCGCGAGGCTTTCGTTGCCATAACAACTGGAGCCAGGCTTCAAAAATAGTAACTTATTTTTCATTCAATTTGCCTTTTGCCCTCTGAGACGGATCTATTTCGGGACTGACGGTTCGCTTCAGGTGCCCTCCGTCAGCACCCCCGGCTGGGGGTTCAGGGGCTGAGGTTATTTTGTTCAACGTGGTTTCTTGCTGCTTTCCTTGCCTCCCCCATCCAGGCCCGGAGAAAGGTACAGCAGGGAACAGGCATCATTAAATAGCCTGTGCCAAAGCCTCGTCATCTTGAAGGCTGGGGAAGGAACTTGAAAAAAAAATCCGTGCTCAGTGGCAGAGCGTGGGAGAGGTTTGGGAATGATCTCACTCCGCATGGCACCTTGGACCTGCCACCCTCAGTGGGGTTTGGCTGTCCCAGATCCTGCTGTCCCCAGCCTGGTCCCCCCCAGCATCTTGGATCCACGATGGGAACTGTGCAGGGAGGCTGGATCCACTGGATCCCGGATCCTTTTGCACCACACGGAGGCACGCAGAGCATCCCTCCTCTGCATCTTGCGTGGGGACGAGGCTGCATTTGGAAGGGGTTGCAGTGGATTCATTCATGCCTTGAATTAAGGGGCACACGTGTGCCTCTCTCTAGGGATTTATAGTTTATCTGTACACAAAAAAAAAATAGCTTAAAAATGATTTGGAACTGGTGGGAAGTGGTGTCCTTAAGGAAATTTTAACTGTTTTGGCTTTGGGGAGAGGTGTGTGATTGATTTCCCAGGGAAGCGGCCATATCAGCCTGACCCTTCAGGTGGAGATGTCCGTGGCTGTTCCACCTTCCTCCCACAAACATTATTCCAGCCTCAGCAAGGACAGGTTGTGCTGAGGAGATGACCTCCTTCCCCAGGTGCTGCTGGCCTCATGTCACATTTCTTGTCCCCTACCTGCTGTCCTGAAGGCACCCATGGTCACTGGCACGAGGTGGGCGCGATGACAGCCGTCTGCTCGCAGACACGTCCCCAGAACCCTTTACAGCCCTGCTCTGAGCATCCCAACCTCAGAAATACATCAGCATCTCACTGCCCCCCAGTGCATCCATGCAGTCCTCTGGGGGCTGTGGGATGATGGAGAGGACGGGAAGGGGATGGAGACAAGAATGAATTCCCCAGGCTGGGACAAAACCACCCAGCCCTGCCGGAGGCCCTGGAAAACAACAAACAAAATCCTTCAAATCTAACAAATAAAAACAAAGCCAAACCCAGCAACTCCCCGGGGATGCCGGGGTGGGCTGGCCCTGCCCCGGGGCTGGCGGGGATGACCTGGGACCCACAGTTGGCTGCTCGCCGCTCCCTCCATCCCCCCGCCGTGCTTTAATTACGTTTTCAATCCCAAACTGCTGCTATTTGATCCGCCGGGGGTGGCAGGAGGGGGTATTTTTAGCCGTGCTTAGAGCTGTCTGGGTGGATAAGGGGGAGCGTGCAGGTTGCCGCGGCCAGGCGGAGCGGGACGGGATTTGTGTGTGTCCCCCCCCCTTCTTCTCCTCCTCATCTTTGCCCATTTGCTGTCTGCGAGCAGGGCTGGCTCCCTCGCCGGCTGCCTCCCTTAGGTCGCCTTTTTTTTTTTTTTTTTTTTTTTTTTTTTTTTTTTTTTTTCCCCTTGTATTCTTCTCTTGTGCAACAGGGGGGCGAGGCTGGCCTCCGCTTCTCCTCCTCGGCATTTCAGCCCCGCCAACGAACACCCCAGCCCCGACGGGAGCCCATGAAGTTGCCGTGGGTCCCCAGGGCATCGCCGCCCTCGGGGGGCTCGGGGACCCCCGGGATCCTCGCTCCGCGTTGAGCCGCCCCTGGCTGCATCCCTCCGCCGGCCCGGGACGCCCATGGCAGTGGCGAGATGTTCGTGTCCCGAGTCCTGGACTTCCAGAAGACGCGTTACGCCAGGTAAAGCCCTCGGCGCGGTGTTTTCCTTCCCTCTGTGCTGCCGGCTCCCCGGGACGGCAGCCGGCCCCTGCCCCTCCGCAGGGCTCCGGCCAAATCCCAAACCGAGCCCTAAGGGACCTTCAAAAGATGCTGAGTGCCTCAAAGCCCGGGGCAGGTGCGGGCTGCTCCCTTCACCTGCGGGCACACGGTGTCTTTTCGAGATGAGGATACCTGCCTTTTTGCCTCCCTAAGGGATTCAGAGCATCCCTGGGACCCCTCGCTCCCTGGAGGGGCTGAGCAGGGACGGGGTTTGCGGGTCATTGGGGTGCTGTTTGGCTGTATTAACCCCAAAAGCCACCAGCCAAGACAAAGGGATCCTGATCCAGTCGGTGCCCGGGGTGGTGCTGGGTTCAAGGACCGGTCCTGGATTCCCCCGGTCCACACTGATTTTTAACTTCACATCTGTCCTCCCCCTGCTGGGGCACCGGGGCTCTCAGCAGGGACAGACCCCACTGCCGGGTGCCATCTCCTCGTGGGGGGTCCCAGCATCACCCCGGGGTCCCACTGCACCCAGCTGACCCCCCCAGCCCATGCCCAGGGATTTCAGGCTCCCACGGGGATGGAAGGGGGTGCACCGTGATGGATCCTTCCCCAGGGCTTTAAGGAAACCTCGTGGCATTACCTGCTTGGGGGGGGGGGGGGGGGGTCACCCAAAGGTAATGCAATGCCTGGCCAGGGTGCTGGGGGGCTTCCAGGGGTCTGGCATTGAGGACAGGCTTTGTCCCCAGCCCCCGTGAAAATGGTGGGGACATTTTAGTTGCTTCAGAGAACCCCCTGGGCTGGGGCGGTCCCTGGGGGCACTCAGCTCTGCTTTCACCCTACCAACCTCCCAGTGGTGCTGTTAGAGGCAGATAAAAGAGATCTGGAGAGGAGCGGTGCTGCTCGCTCTGCACAGAAGCATCCTGAGGCATGTTTCCCTTTGCTGGAGAACTCCTGTCCTCCCCAAGCCACCAGCTCCTCTTTTTCCAGCCATCCCATGGGGAAAAATCTGTGCTTGCACCTCCAAAAGCTGCTTGAGCACCACGTGCCCCTGCTCAAGGACCAGTCTGATGCTGTGGCTGCCTCCTGGTTACCTTCACCTGGGGGAGATGCAGAGGCAGCCAACAGGTCTGCATGATGCACCCAGCCCAAAAATCATTGGGAAAAATAGAATTTAAGCTTTTTTTTCCCCCCCAGCTGGCATGCAAAGGACAGGGCTGGTGGGGACGGAGCTGAGCAAAGCTCGGTGCCCCCACAGCAGGAGGCAAACCACATGCTTGGTCCATGGAGGCTGGGAGGCAGAGCAGGAGCTGCCCCCAGCACAAGCCCTCTGCCAGCCTAGACCCTTGATTTTCTCCCAAACTAGCATCCTCAAACCTCACCGTGGTCCTTTATGGAGACAACTTATTAAAGAGGCATCAGGTGTTAGAGAGGGCATCGCAAGAGCCCACTCACAGGACCAGGTGTGGATGGGGCATTCCTTGGCTTTCACCCCAAGACTTGCTGATGTGGTCACCAGCACGTGATGCTGGCCCGGAGATTCCTACATCACCGCAGAGATCCTCTTAGCCTGGTGCTTAAAAATAACCGGTGGCTAATCCCCATCCCTCCAGGCTCCTCGCACCCACCCTCCTCATTGCACAGATGCTCTGCTGTGCCACTTCCCAAGAAATACCCCAAGTCTCCTTCCTTTGTGCCAGGGATGCCCTCTCAGCTCCCCTACACGTACTGGAGATCAGGTTTTGTGATGGGGACTGGTGTGAGCAGGAGCCACAGGCTCACAGCAGCACGAGACACAAAGGAGGCACGTGCCCTTCAAGGCATCAAAGCATCTTGCTAATCTCTTCAGAGGATGAGAAACTCTTGTCTCCTCAGCCCTTTGAAAAAAAAAAATAGCCAAAAGTTTTCCTTGTGATGGAAAAGCCTGGAACAGATTCGTTTTTAATGTCTTTTTATCTAATTTTGAGAGAGGACTAAGAAAGGAGGAACTTGGCCATCAATACACCCGCCAACGGGGATAAATAAAATACGGCATCATGATGAAAGATCTGTTGTGTGAGAGCTGCAGCAAAGGCACCGGGCTTTGAACGAGGAGATGAAAGGCAGCGGGATCAATGCAGGAGTGATTGGAGAACCACAGGGAGAAACTTCAGGGCTGGAGGGCACCGGGGTGTTCCGGGATCTCCATCCCCTGCCTGATGTGACTTGAGCCACGGCACCAGCATGCAGTTACAGCACGCACACAGCTGCAATTCCTCCCATTTCACCAGCCTCCTGATGGTTATTCCCCGATATATCTCCACCTTTCTCCCAGCTAACAGTGCTGGTTTCCCTGCAGAGCAACAGATGGGTGCCAGTCACATCATCCCTGAAAGTCCCGGGCCAGGTCACCCCGGGCCAGTAACCGATACCTCCTGCACATCACCGCCGGCGCTGCCTGGCTCGCTTTTCACCCTGGATTCAGTCGTGGCCGGGTGCCTGCCTGCCAGCTATGCAGGCAGCAAGCCTAGCTGAGCCAGTCTGCCCACAGACACACGAAATGCTTCCCAGGCTCGGGCCAGCGAGAGCCGTAATTGAAAGGAAACGCGATTACGGAGGGAGCTGCTGCATCTGGGCAGCTCCTGCAGCTCTGGAGCAGCCGGGGCTAGGGCTCTGCAGGCTGCACGGGGCACTGAATCATTGTAATTAACTGATAGCAGTTCAGGATTTGATTTGCCCACGTAAAAGGCTCCAAGTCTTATTGCATTTGCTTGTCTTGCCCTGCATGCCAAGGAAAATCCACGTGGATTCAGAGCCCAGAAGCAGCAGGAGCCCCTGCAGGTGGCTCCAGGCTTGTCCTCACCTGCCAGGTGCCTGCAGTGAGGACACTGCCACCTCCTCACCAGCACAAGGGGATCTGAGCTCTATATTTGCCCAAAAAGTCCTCTGGGTCTGGTGAGAGGCAGCTGGGAAGAGCTTCCTTGTGCACCGAGCAAGGAGACGGTCACTGACCCCATCCTGCAGCATCTCGGGAGAAAAAAGGGAGGGGAAAACCAGCAGGAATAGGAGGGAGAGAGGACATTGGGGTGCTCGGTCCCCAAACATGCAAACTAAACACTGACAGCCTGGGCAGACCTACTGCACTGGGAGGATTTGATCCCCCTTTTCCTTTGCAAAGAAGGCACGAACAGCCCTTGCCTGCTCCCACGCTCACAGAGATGCTTTCCAAGAGCTCTGCTTCCCCCGCAGCCCGCGTGGGATGGAGCGGGGAGAGGGGAAATGCTTCCAGCATCCACGTGGCAGCTCCGAGCTGCTCGGGGTCCCCACTGTGCCCAGCAGGACCTCCAACACCACTCTCAGCTAAAGAGGTGCTGTCCCAGGAGATGGGGAGGCCCCTAGAAATACCTAATGAAAAACAGGATCACCCCATCTCACCAAAAATCACTGATTAGCCACCCTTTGGAGGCAGTTTGACTCAGATGCCCTCTTAAGACAGCACCAATAGGATTAATTGCTGGCAGTTGTCAGCATGCAGAGGGCAGCTCTTATTGCATCCAGGTGTCTGGAAGGCAACAAGTGCTCTGGGCATCACCTGCATGGCTGGCTGGAGGGGGGGGGACCTCCCCCAAGCCCCCAATTCCCCTCCCCTGGGAGGGTCGGGGCCCAGGCAGGAATCGCTGCACAGAGATGGGCAGCAGCGGGTGAGCTGAGCCCCGAGCCTTGTGCCCCTGGGAAGGACAGGCTTTTCCATCCTTCATCGGGTGTTGGGTGTCAGCCTGGTGTGATTCCTTGGCACGGCTCGCCCCGGCCTGTTTCAGGAGATAGCAGTCAGCAAGGCACGTGGAAAACACAAGCCGCTGCCCCACGTGGCGCAGCGATGTGCACGGGATGCGGGGCTCTGCCAGGCCTCCCCTTGAAGCTTTCCAGGTGAAATCAAACCCCAAACCTCAGCATTTATTTCCATATAGCACTCATAATCCACGGTCAGGGGGACTTGACGTGACACACGGCAACTTCTGATGGTGAGACCAAGTACCACGAGCATCATAGTCCTGCCACTCGCTTCAGGCGCCAATTAGTTGAGCTTTAGGGAAGTTTGGGCCCAAGGCTGTGCTCCTGCTGAAGTTTGGAGCCCAGGCTTGCTGCTGGTGAGGGGAGGATTTGATATTTATGCAGAAGGAGCTCAGTAATGGGGCAGGCTTCCCTCCGCGCTCAGCAGCACAGGCTGGTACCGGCAGGGCCCTGCTCTTTGATGCCAAGAATCCTGACTGAAACCACAGTACCTGCCTCCCTGGCTGCTGAAACGCACCATCCCCCAGAGGCACCTGCTGAATTATTTACAGATATCTGCTCAGTAGCACCCTGGAGTCCCCAGGGAGACCAAGGCCACGTCTCCCTGGGGACGCTACGGGGACACCTTACAGAGCCGAGGAACAGCAGCCTGCACACTAATCCCAGGGCGTTGTAGAGGGCAGGATGAAGAAAGAAAGCGCCAGGGATGAAGGCTGGAGCCTGCCCCATGCCTCAGCACCACGGGGCCACCGTACTCACTCCTGGCTGCTGCAGGGTTCAGCCAGGCTGAGCCTGCTCAGGATCTGTCCCACTGTCCCCGTGCTCAGGGTAATGCAGGCGAGGAGCACACACAACAGCTTCCCAAGCAAGCAAACAGGGAATAATAGAGAGGTTTCAGCTCTGGAAGCAGCCCTCCTAACATTCACCGAGCACCTGGGACGTCATTTTGTGACTAATCAGCTGTTGTCTCAGGTCTCACGAGCACCAAATGAAACAAGAAGTCCCCGCTCGGGAAGTAATTTGGGAAACAGTCCCTGATCCCATCTGTCATGAATAAACAAGTGGCTCTGCTGGAGCTGCAGGGTTGTGAATTGCCTTGGAAGAGTTAGAGGCTGTCTATACAGAGAGCAGAAAGCCTGCCAGAGAGAAAAATAAGTATCTATACATAGAGGATAGGAAGGTGGATGGCTGTGGCCATCGGGGGCATCTCTAAGGCAGCAGGGGGACACATTCAGCATTTCTCAGCCTGCAACGTGAGGACTGTTTAGTGCCAGCCCAGCATGCTTTCACATGTCAGAGCTCTGGGAATGAGCAAAATTGGGATGGGACAATCAGAGGTGGTGAGCGAGCATTTGACCTGCAGCTTAATCCATCTTGCTTTGGGGAAACAGGGCTTGCACTGGGGGCTGGTTGCTGCAGGAACCTGGTCATCTGCTGGTGGTCTACCCAAATGCTGCTCTAGGTGGGATGCTCAATGCTCCCTGTGCAAATTGTCAGCTCTTTGCATGCTGCCAGGAAGCAGAAAATAAAACGCACACAATAAAATGCTGTGCCAGCTTGTGTCATCAGCCCTCCTGCCCCTGCTCACGTGGGACAGGCTGGGGTCAAAGCAGAAGGAAAAGGAGAAGCCCACGGAGAGGCTCGTCCTGTCTGACCCCGCTCCCCCAGCCTGGGAGCCAGCCTGCGAGCTCAGAGCACACACAGCTCAGCTTCCCAAACCAGGAGCACCATATGCTTGCGTAGGAGCAGGCAAGCACCAAGAAACAAGCGCAGGAACAGAGGCTGCAGCTTGGTATCAGGGCACCGTGCTGTGCCCATGTGGGTGGCTCTGCGGACGGCCAGGCAGTGTCAGGCTCTGCGCTACCCCATGGAAAGCATCAGCAGCATGCAGGGCCCCAGTCTGCACCTTCAGGAGCTAATTATGAGCCACAGAGGAGCTTGAGGGATGAAGCCTCTCATAGGGACCACAGCTGGAGCATTACCAGATTAGAGGGCAGAAGCAGAGCACATGCCAAGCCCCAGCTTGCAGGGATGCCGCAGCAGCTCACACATGGGCACAAGCCTGAGGATCAAGCCCTGGCATTTGGACCAGGCGTGCTGCCTCTGGGCTCATTAGGGCAAATCCAGACCATGAACTGAGAGGGTCTGGGGGCTGCTGTGCCCTGCAGGACCACATCTGCTGCATCACTGTCACCACTGGCATCACAACACACGTGCTCCTGAGCCTCACCCTACCAAAGGACAACCAGAAGGGTCACAGCAGGACTTACCCCCACCACCAGCATTTCCTGTTGCTTTCTCCATCCTTCCTAGTGGGATGCCACCATCAGGATACATCAGGATGCTGTTTTAAAAGCAGCTGTGACAATCACAAGAAGAAGGAGAAAGCCTTCTGGTTCACCCCACCTGGAGACACCCCAGCTCCTTGGACAGGAGGGTGCAGCTGCACAACAAACCAGCTCACACCTCTGAGGGCATTAAACCAAGGCCTGAGCCAACCTGGCCCTTTTCTAGACCATCCACAGGTGAAACCTGTGAGCATGAGCTGCTCGGGGAGATTCCCATCACCTGTGAGCTTCTGGACAGCATCACCTGCATGGCCTTTGTCACAGCCATGGCCTCGGTGAACGGATGCACAGGATGTGGCACACATATAGCTGGTCATATAGCAGCTCTGTGCCTCCCACGTGGGTCATCTTTTCTGCATGGTGTCCCACAGCTCTGCCTCTCAGTGTGTCGGGGTCCCCAGGTGCCCCCAGGAGAGCTCAGGCTCTCCAGTGCTCCCACACGAGCAGTCCCGAGGAATAATTTAATTTAATCCCATTTCTACCTTCTTCTTCCCCAAGCCTGGCAAAGCAAGAGCTGGGTGGATCTGCGTGATTTTTTGAGGTCAGAACTCTGTTCTTGGAGAGAAGTCTTTAGAAAACCAAAAACCAACCCAAACCCACAGAAAAACAGAGTGGGAGAAAGAGAAGGAGAAAAGGACAAGCCTGGGAAGCTGGCTCCGCACTTTGCCCTGGCTGCCTGGGACAAGGGGCTCTTTGTTCCTCCGGCTGGAACCGGGTGCATTGGCCCTTTTCAGTCTCTTTCCCCAGGCAAGGGGCCAGGGGGAAGCAGGCACAAGGAGGGCAGGCAAAAACCCCGGGGCAGCGATGAACAACCCGTGCTCTTCCCCCCCAGCACTGGGAGAAAAAAGTTCTGGGAGCCTTGAGGCCGTGCTGAGCCCCTGGGGCTGCTTCTCGTGCACGTCCCTGGGAAGTGGGCAGGCTCCTGCCGTGCAGGTTTTAAACTTCTCGGTGCCGTTTGGACTTTGCAGCCATAAAGTGCTGAAATGCACAGGAACTGCGACAGTCCATATGCAACCTCCTGCCTGCGGCTTCCTGCACCCTGGAGCAAACCCGGCCTCGCTGCATCCCCATGCGGGTGGTGGCATCGGGTGGGATGCAGAGCACCCATTTCCCATCCTTCGCAGGATGATGCTCCTTAGAAAGAAGGACAGGAAAATAGGGGCAATTTCTTCAGAGACCCCAAGACCCCAAGCTCTTTAAGGCCATTTCACCCTCCAGGAAAAGCAGGCTGCCCATGGGGGCAGCGGGGTGCCCCGTGCAGTGCTTGCAAGGGAGGGAATTCAGCCCCTACCCTGCCCAAGGGTCCCCGGGGGGGTCTGTGGGAACCAGCCCCCCCCCCCTCCCCCCCAGCTCCCTGTTACTGCCCCTAACAGCAACCACCGTGGGTCGGGGATGGAGGGGCAGATGGCACAGGGCTTTGTTAAAACAAGTACATTCAAGGAAAAAGCCTTGCGCGTGTTTCCCCAGCAACTGCGACGTCACGCGGGACGTCTGGGCCTTTGTCCTCCTCCCCCCTTCTTCTTCTTGTTAAAAGGGAAAAGAAAGAGAAGCAGAAAGCGAAGGAGAGCTGGGGACAGTCTCCTGGCAACGTGGGGACAGAGGTGGCCTCCTGCAGGGGGGACGTGGCTGGGGCATGGGGACTCCAGCCAGGGGGTGGCAGGATGGGGACGGGCCCCTGGTGTCCCCCAGGATGGAGGTGGCAGCCCTGGGAGGGAGGTGACAGCCCCGGGACAGTAGTGGCAGCTCCAGGATGGAGGTGGAAGCCCCAGGACGGAGGTGGCAGCCCCAGGGTGGACATGGCAGCCCCAGGGATGCTCAGCTGCTTCCCAGCCACAGGCAGCCTCTAATCCTGTTCGTGCCTTGTGAGCGCCGCTCCCTCTATTTGCAGCACACGGGGAGCTGAGCCCCTGTTTGTCCATCTTAAATCGAGGTAATTGGGGGGATGCCATGGCCATGCTCCTGCGTGCACTGTGCCTGGGTCCTGCTGTGAGTGCAGGGCTGGGGACAGGGTCCCCTCACGGGCTGTCACTGCCGCCTGCCGGGCACCGCCTCGCACACCCAGGCATGCTGCAGCCAAACCCACGTGCGTGCTCAAGCCTTGCTATTCCAACCTTTTAACCCAGGCTGCCTCACTTTGCATTGACACCAGTGAAATTTTCAAAGGAGATTCCCATGGGCGGCTCAGGGATGGGTTCTGGGGGGCTTCCAGCGCCTTCCCAGCACCCCAGGGTCACCCCAACCCCGCAGCAAGGTCCCATCGCCCCCCGAGCCACTGGCTGGGTGCAGCTCAGCTGTGAAACGTGCTGCAGATGGTGCTGGAACCTGGAGCAAATGGGGTCAGGAAGCAATCGGACCAGCTCCTGCAGGGCAGCCCCCAAACCCGGCTGTCCTGAGCCTCCTGCTGGCACTGCTTTTATTGCTCTGTGTGTGTCCATTGATCCGACAGCAGCAATCGATGCGTTCCTCCACACGCCGAGAGCAATCTGATGCTGCAGCCTCAGAGAAAGAGGGGAAAAAAAAAAGATAAAAGTTTCCAAGGGAGCACAGCGGGGCTTCCCCCAGCTGCAATCAGTGCTGGGCCACGTGCGGGGGGCTTTGGGAGGGTGCAGGTGGAACCCAGCAGCCAAAGCATCGCTGGGGATGCCCTGGTGGGACTCAGGGCTGCTGTGATGTGGGGTGGCATCGCTGGGTGGTCACAGCCCCACAGCAGGTCCCCCCCCCAGCCCCATGTTCCCTATTCTCTGCTGTGGGGCTGTGCCGTGCTCTGCCCAGCAGCTCTGGGCTTTTTCCAGTGGGGTAACCAGATCGGATTGCTGCGTGCTGCTTGTTTTTCCACCTGTGAAATGGAGATGGGGAGAAGTGCCAGTGTTACAGGAGCTGGTTGTCACCCACACCCTGCCCTGAGAGATGCTTCACACCTCATCCAGCCATCCTTGCACCTTTCCCCTGCCTCCTGCCCACTGCTGCCATGGGGTCACTTTGCTCAGAGCCTGCCAAAAACCTTTCCCCGCTGTGCCACCCCCTGACTGCATTTCTCTCCCCGCTCCTCTCTGCAGGTTCATGAATCACCGCGTCCCTTCCAACCGCAGGTACCAGCCGACGGAGTACGAGCACGCAGCCAACTGTGCCACCCACGCCGTGAGTCCCTGTCCCCATCCCCGTTCCCCTTTGAAGGACAGCGTTCAGCCCTGTGGGGCCACCTGGGACACACAAAGGGCCACCTAAAAATGCCAGCGTTCAGCCCTGCACATCCTGAGGGTCCTGGGGGTGGGATGAGCACCTGGTGCTCCAGGGATGCTCTTCTTCCTCCTCCAGCTATCACCGGGAGCTGGTGTGTGATGGCCCTGTGGGATGACTCCTAGTGGAGCAGGCACACATCCTCCTTGTGCCTTCCTCCACCTGGAGAAGCTCTTTTGGAGCTGCCCCGCGCAGGGAGAAACCCAGCCTGCCCCTTACAGGTGGTGGCTTTGTCCAGAAGCAAAAGAAAAGACACCTGAAAGGAAAAGCTGGGACCTCACTGTAGCTGCTCAATGGACATGCAGACTGTGAGCAACTGGCTTGCTTCTCCCTTCCAGTTCTGGATCCTGCCCAGCATCCTCGGCAGCTCCATCCTCTACATCCTCTCTGATGACCAGTGGGAGACCATCTCGGCCTGGATTTATGGCTTTGGCTTGTCCAGCCTCTTCATCGTCTCCACCATCTTCCACACCATCTCCTGGAAGAAGAGGCACCTCAGGTACCAGCCCTGCCTGCTCGTGTCTCTGAGGGGGGAGAAAACAGTCCTAGAGCCCTGGCAACCTCTTGGTCAAAGGTTTTTCTGAGCTATGTCAATAGGAAACAGCATTTCAATGTATCATTTATTTTATTATTTATATCATTTATTTTATGTCATTTATTTTGTTGTTTATATAATTAATTTTGTTATTTATATCATTTATTTTATTTTATATCATTCACTTTATGATTTATATCTGTCATTTTATTCTATATAATTTATTTTACGATTGATATCAGTTATTGTCTATATCCTCTGTTTTCAAGCACAACATCTATTTATTTTTATTTTTTAAAGTTTCCGGTTTCACAGCACCCCTTGGATGTGTGGTGCCACAGGCTCTGACCTGTCTGTCTGTCCCGCAGGACGGTGGAGCACTGCTTGCACATGTTCGACAGGATGGTGATCTACTTCTTCATCGCCGCCTCCTACGCTCCCTGGTGAGTGCCCTGCCTTGGCTCTGCCGGAGGGGAGAAAAGCATCCCAGCAATAAAGGCTTCCCACTTTTCACAAAAAAAACTTCTTATTCTCCGCATTCCAGCCCCTGTCTGTTGATGTTTTGGGTCCGGGGGGCTGTTCTGGGACACATACGGGGCGAGGGCCGCACTCCCCCGCGCCCCCGTCCCGCAGCCCCCCTCGCGGTGCCGCCGTGCTCACCGCAGCCCTGGGTCTTGCAGGCTGAACCTGCGGGAGCTGGGGCCCTGGGCCTCCCACATGCGCTGGATCATCTGGATCATGGCATCGGTCGGCACCGTCTACGTCTTCTTCTTCCATGAGCGGTCAGTACCCGCACGTGGCCCCGCAGAGCCCGGCCATGCTCCTCCTTCCCCTCTTAGTGCCCTGATGGGAGAGCAGGAAGGATGGACACAGGCGGACAGACAGATGTGGGAGTCCTGGGCAGCCCCCGGGCCAGCAGGCACTGGAGGGCTCCCTTGAACTGCATCCTTTCCCACCCACATCTCATTTTTGGGAGGCCACAGCCCTGGTGGCAGGGACGTGGGAGCAAGGACGTTGTGCCATGAGTGGGTTCTTCCACGGGGTGGCACCAAATAGAAAGGAAACGGCCCCCAGAGCCTTCCTGAAGCTGTGCCTTCAAGCAGTTCAGCTCCAGAGCCAGTTCTGTGCAGGGCCACCAGCTGTGGGCTCTCACGGGGACATGGGACCCGCCGTGGTGGCACCGCCACCCCTTTCCCTATAGCAGCGTCTGGGCACAAAAGGCATAAAATTCAGCCCTGCCTCCTCTGTCGGTCGCAGGTACAAGCTGGTGGAGCTGGTGTGCTACGTTATCATGGGCTTCTTCCCCGCCGTGGTCATCCTCTCCATGGTAAGCCACCGCCGGGGAGCTCGTGGGCCCTGCGGGGCTGGGTTGTCCGCAGGGGGTTGGCGTGGTGCAGCCCGGAGGCAGTGCTGTGGTGGACGAGGGGATCTCCAGACACGTGATTTGGGTGCCCAGCACACCCAGATGCATGCAGTGGGCACCTACAGAAGACATCCGATGGGGTCTCCATCATGTTGAGGGAACCACAGTGAAGCCCAGGGATTCCTTGCAGGATGGGAGGATGAGGGGAAGGCAGAGCCGGGTTCCTTGCAGCCAAGGAGGTGTTTCTGGTTGTGACCGCGCTGCCTCTGTGCTTTTATTTTTCACAGCCCAACAGGGATGGCCTCCCGGAGCTGGTGGCCGGCGGGCTTTCCTACTGCCTGGGCATGGTCTTCTTCAAAAGCGACGGCCGCATCCCCTTCGCCCACGCCATCTGGCACCTCTTCGTGGCCATCGGGGCTGGCATCCATTACTACGCCATTTGGAGGTACCTCTACCGGCCCAGCGCGCTGGAGGCCAAAAGGCCCCGATAGGTGCCTTAAGGACACTGCTCGCCTCAGCAGGGACATGGGGACATGGAAAGGGGCATGGGGAGGGGAGCCTGGGCTGTGGGCTCACCCCAAAGCCACCCGCTGTCCCTGTGGGTATAGACGGAAGAGCTTTCCCACACAGACAAAAGAGCCTGAAGATTGATTTTAAACATTTTTTTTTTAACCTTGTGAACTGCTTATTTTTTGTTTTTAGGCAAAGTTTTTGTAACACAGTGACCAATTGAGGGGCGACAGGGGAATGACCTCTTGTGGGGGGTTGGGGGAGGCTTTGCCCACCCCGCTGACCTTGAGCATCCCATGGGAGCAGCGGCCCTGACCCCACACCCCGCACTTGGTGACAACCTGGGTTTGGCTACTGGAGCCCTTGGTGTGGGCCACCCGCTGCCATCCCCATAACCCACAAGTGGCAGGGCAGAGCCGGCAGCACGCAGTGATGCTCCAGGTCCCTGTGGCCTTCTCAACGGGAAGGTCCAGAGTCATCAAAGCCTTACACGTGATTAAAACTTGAATCTCTTCCAGCCCCCCCCCCCCCAGCCTCCCAGGGCACTGCAGAACCCTTCCTCCGAGCCAGTTAAGTGCACGACCCAGTGCACTGCTCCTAGACAGGCCCTCGGAGCCCCCCCACCCCCTGACATTTTCTCCCTGGGGCTCTTGGTTCTCCCCACTGGTCTCAGTGCTGGTGGCACCCCAAGGCATGGCCATGCTCAGCCTCTGCCACATGTGGGCCTCTGCCCTTCGGGGAGGAGGCTCCCGAGGTCCGTCAGGCTGCATTCAGTCTGTCTCTGTCGGGGTATTTTCTTTCTTCTTGAGGAGGGAAGGGAAACTCCTTGAATTAGGGTCACAGGCCTGGCTGCCTGTTGCCTCTGGTCACATTTTATGGTTTCCAGGCTTGTGCCAGCCTCTTGCTCATCATCAGATTTAAATCCACTTTGGGGAGGGTTTCTGGCATTCCCAGGAACACCGCAGGGAAGGGGTGCACCTAGGTGATGCTCAGAGGTGAGCTGTGATGGGTAGATCCTAGTGATAATCAGTTTTTAAACACCCACACGTGGCTCCACAGTGCTCTTCAAGGCAGGACAGCGAGGACGCAGGACTCCTTGTTCTCCCCCTAGCCATGGGGAGGGCAGTGCCTGGTGCTGTCCAGCACGTGGGACGGGCTGTGCACACATGGACCCGACAGCCAGGTCCACCTGGATGGGAACATCACCTGGAGGGGAATGTCACCTGGAGGGGAACAGCTCCTCCTTTTCCTCCATTGGCCACTGAGGACTGAAATCCAGCACCCAGCGATGTGAAAAGCCAAGCTAAACTGGATGGAAAACGAAGTGCTGCATACTGCCAAGCCTCCAGCAATTCTTCAAGCTCATCGGGCAATTTGTCACTGCTTCTGTCTGAGCTGAGCATGGACCCTGGAGTCCAAACTGCCCAGTTTTACTTACGCCAGAAGAAATATCAGGGTCTGCTGTGTGCCGGGGTCCCGTGCAGCCCCCACAAACTTGGTGCTGCCCTCAGCCCCACCTGCACCTTCCTCGGGAGCCGTCGATGTTCCACCGGCTCTGCTCACCCTGTGACTGATGGCAGCTGCGGCAGCCCCACAAGGCGCTGCCAGCAGAGGAGCTTTGCAGCTACCCTTCTGCATCTCCCATCCCTCCAGCAGCCTCTTGCCGAGCCGAGCTCCTGGCCCCGGCCCCAGGACCAGCTCTGCATGCCCAAATTACCAAAGAGAAGGCATCTCGGTACACTTCCCCTCCTGGCGTGGTGGCTGTGGCCACCAGGTAGGCAAGAAAACCCATAGGAGAGCGTTCCTACAAGGGGCTGTGCCCCATGTCACTGGCTTGGGGCTCTCAGGTGCCCCAAAGCAGCCTTTGGGATGGGATGGCTCTTGGGGTGACTGGTGGTCTTGGGGGCAGGAGGTGATGGATCTGGTGGGGTCTCTGCTGCTGCATCCCCCAGAGAGCTGTGCATTGAGCAAAGGGCAGTTTGTGGGATGATTTGGGGTCAGAATAGAGAGATACATGGTCTCGGAGTGCAAGCTGCCATTTTTGCCCTCTGGCAACTCACTACCCTTCTCCACGCCTCAGTTTCCCCATCTGTAAAATGGGGGTGAAGACAGCGACCTCGGGGGGCTTCTGTGTGGGCTTGGTAGGCACGGGGAGGATGAGCGGGGCTTCACGAGCACCGTCACCTATTTTATACTAATTTTCAACAACTTGTAACATTCGGGACATCTGTGGAGGAGCGACCTTTTTAGCATCTTATACTTTTTCACCGTCCGTTCCTCGTTCAGTCGGTATTTTCTATTTAACACGGTACTGGAGCGAATTAAATACAAACCGAAGGAAGCTAACGCTAGTGAACGTCGTTTCCTGTGGAGTAGGACTGAAATAAAAACCCGAGATACCTCACTATTGCCTGCCTGCTAAGTCAGAATGAGTTTCCCCAAAGTGCAAGGAAATTAACCCATTTTCTGTCTGTCTCACCCTGGGGTCCCTGGAGGGGGAATTTCACGCTGTGGTGGCAGAGCGGGCAGAGGGAACCCCCTCCCTGTCCCACCCTGCTCCTCTTTTACCTGCAGGGGGAATTTGGCCCCATGTGGGGAGCCCGGCAGCCTCCCCCGGCCCTGCATGTCCCCAGGCTGCCCTCTCACTCACAGCTTGGGGGATTTCGCTCCCTGGGCCATGTCCCCCGTAGGCTGTGAGGGTTGACAGCATGTGCTGACACCCAGGGAGGGGACAGCCACTGAGCTTCCCCCCCAAGCTGGCCCAGGACCTCCACCTCGCCCCACAGGGCAGGGGGTGGCTGGACCCCTCCCAGCTCCCCCCCAGCGGGAATTCCCACCCAAAGCATGACCCTCGCACCATCAGCTCAGGATTTTTTTAAATTTATTTTTAAATAAATTTAATTAAATTTAATTTTTAAGTAAATCACTCAGCACCGTCCCTGCCCGCTCCCTGCTCCCAGCCCCAACCTGTTCAGCCAAAGCCACCCCACAAAGCCGGTGTCCCACAGACTTCGGTGCCCACGGGCCTGTCTTTCTTGCTCGCTGGGATTTTGATCGGGCTGCCAACCCCATGCACCAGCAGTGTGGCCATTTCTGAGCCCCGATGCGAGGGCAGAGAGGTGCAGCTACAAATCCTGCCTGCCAACTGCTGCCTGCCCTTCCCTGGGGCTTGGTGAGTTGGTTTTGAGCTGGGAGCTTTGATTTTTGGCTATTTTAATTGTACTTTGTTTTGTTTTGTTTTACTTTATTTTAAACTTTTTTTAACTTTATTTTTTATTTTATTTTGTTTTGTTTTACTTTTTTTATATATAATATTAATTTACTTTTAATTTATTCATTTTTTAAATTTTATTTTGCTTTGCTTGTCCTTCCTTTCTTTTCCTTCCTTTTCTTTTTTTTCCCTTCATTTTCCTTTCTTTTCCTTTCATTCCTTTTCCTTCCCTTTCCTTCATTTTCTTTTCCTTTCCTTCCTTTTCCTTCCTCTTTCCTTCCCCTTTTCCTTCCTTCCTCTTTTCCTTCCTTCCTCTTTTCCTTCCTCTTTTCTTTCCTCTTTTCTTTTCTTTCCCCTTTCCTTTCCTTTCCTTTCCTTTCCTTTCCTTTCCTTTCCTTTCCTTTTCTTTCCTTTCCTTTTCTTTCCTTTCCTTTTCT